>NC_136824.1:939591-1034072 GCF_951394365.1 Tetrao urogallus | reverse complement strand
CCTGTGAAGCAAATAGCTACAAATTTCCCTGACAGCCCCGGTTCGATTACACGGCGTCAGCTGCCAAAACACCAGTTATTACAGGCATGGAGTGCCACGAATAGCTCGGCGCGGAGGAGGGTGATGTTAACACCCCCGGAGCTCCTTCCCCTCCATGGGGGCATTTGGGGATCGTTTATTTGTGGCAGCTCTGTGTGCAACCTCTGCCTGTGCTGCTGATGGAGACGTCGCTGCCCTGTCTGCATTGGGCTGAGGGGTGGTGAGGCGTTGCCCCTTCCCACATGGGGGCTGTGAGTGCTGGATGTTGTGTCAACCCCAAGCCCTGGTTTTCCAATTGAATCCTTGCCGAGGGCTGGCCAAAATGCACGTTCTAAGGGAAAGAGTAGAGGGGCCTCTAGGTTCTCTTCCAATCAAAGACCTTCTGTAGTTCTGTGTTTCTGTGGCTGTGCGGTTCTCTAGTTCCTTGAGTCAATGGTTCTGCAGTTCTGTGATTCCATGGGTCTATGGTTTAGTTGTTGGCGACCCTGCCCGTGGCAGGGGGGGTTGAAACTAGACTTTGGAGTCCTTTCTTTTCCCTGGCCGTTCTATGGCTCTACTCTGTGGCTCTGCAGTTCTGAGGTTCTGTGACTCCCTGATTTTATGACTATGATTCTGCGATTATGGAAGTAAAGGCAGGACCTTCCTGCTCCCTTTTGCAGCAAGGGAGCCAATGGTGCAAGCGTTGTGCAGCGCCCAGGGTGGGTGCGTGAGGGGCGCAGGGTGGTCATACACATGGGGAGCCCCACATCTCACACTGCTCCTTGCAGGAGAAGCAGGCTGCTGGCAAAACGGGAGCTGTTTGCAAACAAGCAGGCACAGCCAGCGTCATTCACAAAAACTGCATAGGAAACAGTTGGGGATGACGGATGGATCCGAGGAGCGTTCTGCTGCTGGCAGCCTTTCCACGTGGGAGCAGAGGTAACGCCGAGCAAATTGCTTGCTGTAAATTATTCAGCCCACACTGCTTAGTGCGTGCGCCCCGGTGGGCTGGGAGCTTGGCTCCTCACTGCAGTAAAGCATTCTGTCTGTGCAGGGGGAGAGCTGCTCGGGTCCCACCCTGGGCATGGAGATATTTTGGGTCAGGAGGGAGTGTGGTGGATGAATGGGGTCCGGTGTTTTGATGGGGATGGCGGTGAGCAGCCGTAGGTCGTTTCATCCTGCTGAGCTTCGTGGTTTGCATCCTGGCTTCTTTCTGCTGCTTCCCACTTCACCCATTATGAAGTGGTGCCTCCGCCGTGCCCTTTGCTCACTGGTGGGGAGCAGTGGCAGTAGCTCTGTGGCAGCACGCAGCCAGCTGACACGAGCCCCCCCCCATGATGTTTCGTGTAGGGAAAATTTTTCTTCGCAGGAAACTTTTTCCAGCTCGGGGACTGTTTTGAATTTGGGCTTTCGTGTTATGTTCAGTGCCAATGTTCAGCATTTAATTTTGTTTTGATGTTTATTTTCTTTTTTTTTTTTTTTTTCTGAATGCTGCGCAGCACGTCCCAGCCTGAGCGATTCTGGGGAGATGTGGTGCTCAGCTGCCAGGAGCGCCTGTGGGGAGGCTTCTGGGGGGCTGTGCTGCAAGGAGAGCCAGGATGAGCTGGCCGTGCACCCTGCTGAGGCTGCATATCCTGTAGCAGTGCAGGCACCTCGCTGCAAGGCACGCGTGCTATGGCAGGGCATGCTGCATGGCACCACCACGCACCGATGCAGAGATGCTGGGCTGCGCTCAGCCTGTGTCCATGCAATGCCCAAACCGTGTTGCTTTCTGCTGGAAACTCTCCAGCTGCTAATGCAATATTTATGAGTAGAGGCAAACGAGGACTCTGATGTGAGGGAAGGAACTGCCTGCGTCGCGATGATGAATTTGAGGGGAACGTTTTATTAGAGAGCGTGCTGTTGCAAAATATCCTATTTGGAAGGCTTGGTGCACAACTTCATCCCTATGGAGCAGGGCTCCAGCACTGAGCTGGAAAGCAAAGAATTTCCTCACCTGTGTTGGGCTGAGGTCCTCCTAAAGACAAGGTCTGCATGCAGGAGAAGCGTGCACCACGCTTGGGGTGTGCCCATGCCTGCTGTGAGGTCCTTTGACAGGTCTGAGCTGCTCTCAGCTTTCCTCTTAAAATAATGGATGTGTCAGCTCTGGTTCACGGTCTGGTCAAAGTTTTAATTCCACCCTAACTTTATAAGGCAATTTCATGAATTATACAGTGTGGTAACAGAAGGAGCTAAATAAAGACGCAACACTAGCTGTGTTTAATAAATACACCCTCGCTATCCACGGAAGCTATTTGCAAGTCAAAAATACGGCACATGATGATATAGCTGTCGATGGCAAATTATTTAGATTACAGCTAGGTCAGCACTACTTTATGCTAAATCCCATCAACTAAAAATAAAAGGCGACGGCTGTGCAGCGAGCTGCAAAGCAGAGGTGGCTCTGCCACAGGTCCTCGGTGCTGGGGATGTCGTTCCCGTACAGACACTGAGTGGGGAATCAATGGGGCTGTGTCTGTGTTAAGGAAATGTTTAGCTGCAAGGATGTCTTTGCAGTTTTCTCGAGCTATGTTGGATGCTGTCAGTGGCCCGGAGCTCCCGTGGGGCTCATTTCGGGGGCTGTGGTGGTGATGGGGTTATCGTGGAGTGGGGTAGATGCAGGAGCTCCGTCCTGCAGGTAGCACTGAGGTCCTTGTGGCCATGCTGGGAGACACGGATCACGCAGGACGTGCCTGCATAGAGGCATTTGTGACTGTGAAGCTGCAGGGCTTGGGTTGGTTTAATGATTCATCCAACCTTGCTGTGGACCAAGTGAGGCAAGCCAGCAATGCCTGCTCTTATTTCTCTGCATGCTCCATGAGTTGACCATTAGGTACAAAACTGGCCCTAGAACCAATCTGAGGGTGATGCCAGGCAACAGAACTGACATCAGCCTTGGCTCCACAGCTAGCAGAGCCATGTTTCCCTTCCCATGGGTATTAAAGGCATCCAGTCTCTTTCCAATGTGAGAGCAGAACACGTTGGAGTCATAGAATTATGAAGGTTGGAAAAGGCTTCCAAGGTCACCAACCATCAACCCATCCCCACTGCGCCCACTGACAGAATCATTAAGGTGGGAGAGGACCTCTATGATCATCACACCCAACTGTGTGCTGGGAGGGAACCCGCATGGAACAGCCCTCGGCCATGGGCTGGGAGCATGTCATGCATCTCATGACCTGCTGAAAGACAGTTCTGCGTGATGGGAGATGATTGGGAATCACAGACATTTGCAGCTCTCTGCCTTTTGCTCGCCTGCATGAAGCCAGAGAGGCGTTAGTAAAGCAGCCTTGATGAGCAGAATGACTCACGGAGCAGCAATTCTTTAAATAGGGCTTAAACTTTAGAAGATGTATTTGTTTTCTAACTGAAAGTCATGCTAGTGGTAAGACATGTATCACGTAGGCTAATTATGCCATTTATATATAAGATAAATTGCTCGATAGGAAGCGCACCCACGCTCTGGTTTAGGTTGACGTTAATGCTTTGTCGGGGGGGGTTTCATCCCCTGCAAACTTTGCAGTGAGTTTCTATGGCCCCTGAAGCTCCAGGGGATGTCACACTGCTGTGTGAGGCCCTCATGGCCACATTCCTGAACCCCGATTGGAATTTCTTTGTTCCACCTGCTGGTCCTTCTGGAGCTGAAGTGGAATGATGTGCGAGATATTGAATTGCAGCGTCTTGTCCTTTAAGACCCCCTTCGATGTTGCAGCCTTCAGAAGTCCCCTTTCTGCCAAGTCTTTCCTGTGCTTCTACCTTCATTCTGGCTCCTTTATGCCCCGTGCCATCTCCTGTCTGTTCCACCTGCCAGAGGGATCCCGAGCACAAAGCTTTCCTCCCTCCCCAGCGTCCTCCTTCTCATATCCTCCATTGCTCACAGCTATTCCCAGCGTCCCCTCCAACACTCGGAGCTGCAAATCACTGCTGCCCCACATCTGCACGTGGGTGTTTGGATGTGCACAGCACTGCATCCCGGGGATGGAGGCATTTGCTGTCCCTTTCAGCTCAGGGCTGGATGAGGTGCATAAGGCTGACTCCCAGCAGCTCATGGACTTGAGATCCTCGCTCTGCTTCCTGCTCCTGAGAGGTATTGCAGGAGCACGCTGCTCCTGGGAAGTCTGCCCATGCACATAAGGAGATTTGTATCCTTTCCTTCCAGATGCTGCAGTTCTAAGTGCCCGGGTGCATTTTGTTACCGTTTCCCCAGATAACAGCATTTGGAGTAGCACTCCTTCAGAAAATCCATGCAAAACCATCTGTGATTTTTTTTCTGCTTGTGGATGGGTAATTGGATTGGAAAGGAGGGTGGGCTGGGGGCTGCCTGTGCTCCTCGCCTCCGAGGCTGGCAGTGCTCACAGCCCAGCAATGGGAGCCCCCAGCACTCAACCCTGGCTGTAGGGAGCAGCTTCACCCCACAGCCCCCACTGCCTCTGCATTATTGAGGCAGGAACCTCATTTTTCACTTCCCTGTATTTTTTTTTTTTTCCCCCATCTTTTAAAGCACCCTTTAAAAAGCTGCAGTTTTTCTTTGATATCGTTTTAATATCTGTGATAAGTTCCTTCGGGGCAAAACCCAGCTTTGTTCCTACAGATTCATTAAGCTTCACCCACAGGCAGGGTGAAGGCGCTGCCAGCACGCAGCCCTCCTCACCCTGCCTGGTTCTGAATTTTGCAGGGAGATCTGATTGCTGGCGAGCTCCAAGTGTCACCAAGGGCCACCAGGGTTGGGGTGCTGCTGCGTGGGCACCCACAGCATCACCCTACAGCAGCCAGACCCGGCTCCATGACAGCAGGCAGGGTGGGCTGCTGCAAATCAGCTCTACCAGCTGCAAATCCCAGCATTGCCGGAGCAACCCCCTGCAGTACCAGCTGCTGCACAGGGCTGCAGCGCGTTCCCAAATTGCACAGGTGTGGATTAGGTCGTGGCACACTGCAAGGACTGCATTGCTCCACGCCGTCACCAGTCCTGACAACCAGATGGGCTGCGGGTGCTGTGCTGTCGCAGCTGCTCTGCTGAAGTGGACAGGCTGTGGGCACTGGGCATCTGCTGCTGTTGTGGTCCAACAGACACAGAGGGCTGAGGTGAGCACAGTTTTACACATACTCAGTGTTTTGTTTTGTCTTTTAAGGAAAATCAGCTGTCTCCAGCAGGTCCATCATCTGCCAACTCCAGTGCAGGTAGTGCTGTGAATGCATCCTTAGCTCGGGTAGATGGCTGCAAAATAAATCTCTGTCTTTTACCCCTCTGTTCCAAGGAGCCACCGAGAGCTTTTTGCTGTGGGATAACAGCATTCCCGCCCCACTGATTTATGATCTCTGCTCAGCACTGAGCATTACTCACAGGAAGAGGTGCAGCAGCACCTTTCTGTTCCCTTCTGGGGCAAAGACTGCTCCTGGAGGAGATAGTTTCAGCTCTGTTGAACGCAGGTTTGGATGTTTCATGGGATGGGGACTCCTTTTCCAAGGATTCAGATGTAAGAATGACAAAAGAGGTTCTGCCAAAAGAAGCTTCACCCAGAGATGCAACGAGGATCAAAGCTGCACTGTGAAGTTCAGAAGTGTTTGCCTGCATGTTTTCCTCTCTCCATAGCATACTTCTGCATCCCTCTGCACCGTGCATTGCCTGGGAAGGAAGCAGAGGCAGCAAAGGCCCGTTTCTTTGGGGATTTCTCCTCTTACAGGAATAAAGAAGTGCGACAATTGCTTTGGAAAAAGTTTGATGTGAGGCATTTCACATCCCAAGGTCACTCCGTTGCGTTTATGGAGAGAAAAAGGGAGCCAACACCTGCACTGACCAACACACGCACCTCAGCATCCTGTGAGCTCAATGCACAGAGGTAAGTGTGCACTGAGTGTGTGTGTGTGAGGGGCTGAGCAGCAACAGCACAGCTTTCCCTGCAGTGCCCCCTGCGTGGGGCTGCTCAGTGCCCCCCCCCCACCCCCCTTCCTGCAGCTCCCCAGAGGCTCTGTGCTCCATGCACTGGGATGCGCAGCCGAGGGGCGTTCTGCTCCCAGCAGCTCCCAGGGACACCTTTGGGTCCACAAACCCTTTGCAAATGGTTCTCATGGTTGTTGGGACCACGAGGCGGGGGGGAGAGGAGGGAAGGGCCAAGACTTGGACGCTGGCTCAGCAGTGATTGTTTGCAGGCCAGTAATTCAGGTTGCAGACAAGGCCCTATTGATGCCGCTCCCAACACAGAGCAGTTCAGCTGCTCAGCCTGGAGAAGTGGCTGCTGCACGAGGTGGGGTCAGGTCCTGTGCTATGGGGAAACTGCTGCAGAACTGGGGCAGTGTGGGTTTGGGGGGCACAGGGAGCCCCCTGAGTCTGAGCCTGAGGCATTACGTGAAGATTGCAGCCACGAGGAGTGCAGAGAGGGAAGTGTGGCAGCTCAGAATGCGTTCCAGCAGTTACATGGTGCAGGGAGGGAGGGGGGGGCCACAGTGGGGTCCTGGGCTTCTGGAGGTGTGCACAGGGATTTGTAAGCTCTGCTCCCTGTCAAGCAGCGCTATGTGCTGTAGCAGCAGCCAAACCCACAAGCAGGTCTAATTCACACCAATAAACCAACGTGGGATGGGTTGGAGCTCTTGCCCTCCTCCATCACTGGGAGGGCAGCAGGGATAGCTCAGCTATCGCTCCTGGCACATCCATGTGGTCCCCACGCTCCCCTCCCTCCCGGCTCCAAAAGGAGGTGCCTTCAGCTCTCTGCCCAAATCCCCCCCTGGAAACCACACTGGGAGCTTTAATTCTGCCTGGCTGTGCCTAGCCCTAAAACATTAGCTTAACATTATCACAGGGTAAGTCAACAAGAATGGAAAAATCGACCAAGGTTCCATTTACCCACTTCTCTTGCACCTTTGGAGATGAAACCGGAGCTGTGCTGTTAAGTTACAGTGATTTATTGGTGGGCTGAGGTGC
Source organism: Tetrao urogallus (assembly GCF_951394365.1). Lineage (NCBI taxonomy): Eukaryota > Metazoa > Chordata > Aves > Galliformes > Phasianidae > Tetrao > Tetrao urogallus. The sequence continues at coordinate 1,027,099 of NC_136824.1, read as the reverse complement.
CGGGCTTTAAATACTGCATCTTTGGGATGCTGGCAGCCCCGCTTCCTATAAATCTTAGCCGGTATTTCTGAGCCCTTTTATGCCAGCTGCTTTCATGTATTCAGAACCTTTTCCGCGCAGTAGCCTATGAAAATATTGAACCGATGCCCAGAGCAACACCAGGATATGAAGGGGAAAACTTTAAGATGTTTAGTAACTATTTTTTAGCAGAATCTGCCAAATCTTAATTTTTCCAGTTTACAAGTAAGAGCCTCTGACCATCTGTTTGCTGTCAACCCGTGTTTGTTTGGAAGGGAGTTTTATGATTTTTTTCCATCTCGCACTCCTGTTCTTACAACTAGTTTACTGAACTTCATAAATGTCAGCTTTCACAGTTGTTTTGCAAGCCAGTTATGATTTAGGATTTAATCAAAAGTGAGCAGTCAGTGTCTTTAATCAATCTGAATGGAGATCAAAAACAAAAGGAACGGAGACTGAAAAATGAACCATTTAATGTATCCCAACAGCCTTTGAAAGCGCCTTGTTTCCAACATAATAGCTACCAGGAATCATTAGAAGAAACTCTAAAATAAAAAAATAAAAAAAAAAAGAAAGCAAAGCTACCCTTGGAAATTGCTTGTTGTGTTTTTAAAGATAAAAAGGGGCTGAGACAATTTAAGGCTTAAAAGCGATCCCAGCCTTTTAGCTCATTAAGTATGAAAACCAACCGGCGTCAGGCGCTGCGGGGCGGGCGGCTCTCAGTGGTGCCTCGTGGGGCTGCATGGGCACCCATGGGTGTCTGCTGGGCTGCGAGGCGCAGGTTGCATCCCTGCCCTCGAGCAGAATGTTGTGTGCTGACACACCTGCTGGGGCAGGGAAGCCAAGTCATCCCAAGGGCTGCAGAGCAGCGCCGACCCTCCTTTGGGCTGGGGTCTGTTGTGGTGGGATGGAGCGCTGGCAGGGCTGATGTGGGGCAGGGAGCCCGATGAAATGGGGTGAGAAATGTGGCAGTTTGGGACTGCGTGGCAGAGGAGCAGCTCCAAAGTGGGGCAGACCTTGTCCTGGGGGCTTCTGCCTGGTGTGAAGATTGCTTGAAAAGGAGAGTGGCAGCCAGAGTGAGTGCTGCTTTGGGTCATTTCACAAACCGGCTCCTGAACTTTGAGTTCCAACCTCCCCCGTTCTGCCTCCTGTTGCAGGGCTTTGCTGCTTCTTTCCTTTTTGTTTTGCTTTGTGCCTGCTACGATGTAGCACGTCGCCTTGAGCTGGGATGTGAGTGCTGCTCGTAGGGCTGGAGGTGCATTGAGCAAACCCTCACCGAAGGGCTGAGCTGCTCTGAGCCCTGCTGTCGTCTCTCAGCCAGCCCCTCCATGGAGAGGAATATCCACCCGAGGCTGTGGCAGCACACCAGAATGCGGATTTTCAGTCCTGGTGCACTGAGCAACCATGCAGCACAGAGGAAAAAAGCAAACCTGCAGCGCTGTAATGCTGCTCTGCTGCTGCTGACACAGCCTGTGGGAGGCAGGAGGGAGCTCTGGGGGCAGGGGTCCATCCCTGAGCCGTCAGCTCCTGCTTTCAGCAGAACATCCCACTCCTATGCTGCATCTCCTCCCTACTGGTGGTTTGATGCAGCCGTAGTGTTCATGTAGCGACAGGAAAACATCATCCTGGGGTGATGCTCTGTTCTGTTTGAAATGAGCTCTTGGATGAGACACAGGGAAGAGTGGATTCAAGCTGTAAACACAATTCCATCTATCTCCTTAACCACGTGCATTCTCCTGCCTTGGGGAAGGGAGGGAAGTGGGGACATAACCCCCCCGTCCCCCCGCAGCTCAGGCACGGGGGCAAAACCATTCTATGATTCAGTGTTGGATGCCTGGTGCTGGGTGCCAGGTGTTGGGCACTGGGTGCTGGGATTGGATGCTGGGTGCTGATAAATTTTCCTCCTTCCAGAAAACCTGGGGGGGGTTCATTCCTGCATGAAGCCCCGGCTCGGTGTCGCCTGGCCTTGCAACAAACATCATGCGTTATGTTGGTTCTACTCTATAAAATTCCTTCTGAATCTGGGGAAATGGGTTTTTAAAATCAGTTTTAAAGCCCTCTGGGGGCTCTACATATTCTCCCAGGCTTTCCTCTTTATTTGTCCCCTTATTGTAATCCACTCCACTTATGATATATGGCTGCAGCCGAACATCTGGCTCTCATCACACCTTCTGTTGACTCACTGCTCAACAAAGGGGCTGAGATGAGTCCCAGATGTTCTGCTGTGTCCGTGCTCCCTCGGCCGCACGCTTTTATGGTGAGGAATAAACAGAGGTGGGTTTGAATGTCAGGGGGACCAAATGCATGTTGCCTTGAGCTTGGGAGCACAAGGGGGGATGCGTGTGTGTGCTTCCTGTAGCAGAATGGCACAGATCAGGGTTTATTTATGGGATGGAATAGGCACGTGTGGGACGTACAACCCTGGTGCTCTGACACCAAGTGAGTGATGGTGGTGGTGGGGCTGTGCTCACCCCTGTCCCCTCATGGGGAGCACTGCAGCATCCTTCCCACGCTGGCATCTCCACGAGTGCAACCTCCTGCAGTGATGCTGTCAGGACAAGAGGTGATGGCTTCGAGGTGTGCTGGGGAACGGTCAGGTTAGATATTAGGAAACTTTTCTTCTCCATAAGAGCAGTGCTGTGCTGTACAGCTGCCCAGGAAGTCTGTGTGTGGGGGGGGGTCCCATCTCTGAGTGTCTCCCAGAACTGCGGGGTTGTGGCACTGAGGGATGTGGGCAGAGGGCAAGGTGGGGTGGGGTGGGGAACTCCGAGGTCTTTTTCCAGCCTTAATGATTCCACGCTTCTGTTCCACGAAGACGTGACGCCGCCCGGGGAACAGCACGCAGGTATGGTGCTGCTGAGCCTCGGGACGCCGGAGCAGGGCTGGAGCCCAGCGCTGAGCTCTTTGATGCTCTGAGCATTGATGTCGTTACGGTTCATCCTTTTGTCATTGATATTACGTGTTTATCTAAAAGGGAATCTCACTTTCATCACTGTGGATTTGGGGCCTTTTTGCTCTGCATGACAACGAGGTGAGAAGCAGCTATTGAGGGCTGGGAGTCTCTCTGGAGAGGCTTCCCTTTAAAATGCCCTCTGCAAATACCGTGTTAGACAAAACAGCTCTGCTGCCCGAAGGCATTTCCATCCGCAGCCACAGCCGGGAAGGCAGCATATCAGAGAGCAGCATTTCTCCAAGGCAAATGGATCTGTTCTCATCTGGTTTTCCTCTTTGATGCATTTTTATGTTAAGGGCTCTAAGTGCTCCTTTAATAGTTCTGGCCTTGTCAGGGAAGCTGATGGTTCTCTGCTTTCTCGTCTCTCCCAGCCTTCCTTCCTCGAGCTTCCCGGCAGTGCCCTCTCTGGGAAATGGCTTTCCATGTCCGTGCCGCTCCGCCTCGCTGAGCCCGAGCAGGGAGGATCTGTGGCATCCAACTGTGTTGGCCCAAAACTCGGCGTGTCCAATTATTCGCCTGGATGGCGGGGAGCTCCCGGGAGAAGCCCAGTGACAACAGCCGAAGTGAGGAAATCAGCGTGCTGGGGGGTGTTGGGACCCCCGAGCTGGGGCTGAGCAGTCACACAACTGCAGAGTCATGAAGGCTGGAAAGACCTCTGAGAAACCCAAGGCCACCCCACCGTTCAGAAACGCCTCCAAGAAGCCCTCGGGTGCTGCTGTGCCACGGGTCTCATCACCCCTCAGAGCTTCTCATCCCTCCTCCTGCTCTGTCCAAGGGCACAGGCTGGGTGTCGGGTGGTACTGAGAGCCTCCACGTCGTGCTTTGGGGAGTCTGTATCCACAGCCTTCAAGGGAAGGGCAAGAGGACTGGAAAAGCAATGGACAGCAGGTGACACCAGCACGGCACTCAGGGAGGTTTGTTGCAGATAATTGCTGGCAATAAGCTCAGGCATGAGCTCTACACAGGGGTGACCTTCCCCACAAAGCTTCCTTGCCCCCGCTGGCCCGTGCTGCTAGGGCTGGATGCAGGGCTCCATGCAGTGCTGAGCATCAAAGCACACACACCAGGCAGCAGTGGCCTGGGCTGCTTTACAGATCGCTCTCCCTGCCCTCCTTCTTGCATGAGGGCTGGGTTTTTAATTAGCTTTTTGAAATGCAATTTTAAACTTTTTTTTTTTTTTTTTTTTCTCTTATGGAATCTGCTTGCATTTTTATCTCAGTTTAGAATGCACAAAGCTTGACAATTTTGTTCTCGGTGTCAGTGGAATGATCAAGGTTTTTACAGTCTACTAAATTATTAAAGGAAACTCAGTTACTCACTAAATATTATTGCTTCCATACTGTCAGGGAGAAGATCACAGTAATATTTTGTTAATTCAAACATCTTTCTCTTTCTCTGAGGCCATTGATGACAGGCAAAGAGCTTGCATAATATACAAAGGTGCTTGTTACAGCAAGAGAACGTAATTAACGTCAGCAGGAGCAGCGTTTGCACCAGAAGCTGCTTTTGCACCAGGGCTGTGCAGTTGGCTGGAGTGTGTCCACAGCTTGGATGGCATTTCTGATGGGCAATGGGAGAGGTTTGGTGCAAAAGGAAGGGGAAATTCTCCACTGAGAGGGCAAGTGAAGCACTGGAACAGAGAAATGGTGCCCCATCCCTAAAGGTGCCCAAGGCCAGGCTGGATGGGGCCCTGGGCAGCACGCTTGATCCTTCCATGGCAGCAGATTGGAACTGGATGAGCACTGAGGGCCCTTCCAACGCTACCATTCAGTGGCTCTAGGACTATAGATTCTGTATGTATCCTATGGTATCCTCCACAAGCAGCTTCCATGGGGCAGCAGATGGCCAGCAGTGAGCTGGAGCATCCCATGGTGTGCTGTGGTGTTGTGTTGTCCCCTTCTCCATCCACCACACCGGTGACCAAAGGGGGAACACAACATCCATATCAGCACCAGGTCCGTGCCCTACCTGCCTGCAAATGCCCCCAGCCCTGCAGGGGAGAATGGGCCACCCCAGGGACCACGATGGGGACACGTGGCACGTCCCCTGTTGGCACAGGGCAGCAGGGACCTGTGGGCAGGTTGCCTTTGGGGCTGCTTGACAGAGGACGCCCGCAGCAAGATGCTGCCACGCACAGCCTGGGGCTCGTGTGGCTGTGTGGCAAGTTGTATTTTCACACCAATGTTTTTGGGGTTTTTTTTTCAAGTCATTACAAGCTAAACAGCTCAAATAGTCTTCAAGGTGAAATCTGCTTTTCATTACTCTGTAAGGGCACTGCGGCTTCATTTTCATAAGTTACATTACCATATGCAGCATTATAGTGCTTTGCTCTGCTACATATTGTCAACATTAAATAACCTCTTTTTGTGGTTACATCATAAAAATTCTTTAGATCTTGGAAGCAGACTGTGAATATTTGCATATGTATATCTTTAATTTTCGCAGAACAGGCTGGCTACCAGATGGGTGAACCAAATAAGCCTCCAACATTTATCTGAGAGTTCGACGTTTTCCTGTGTTGTTAACCACAGAGGAAACTAGGTGGTTTGCAGCCACGCTGAGCCGCTGCCAGCCCCCAGCCTTCGAATATTTTCACAGGGAGGGGGAAGAGGGAGGGGGCTTTTTCCTCCAAGCCAGATGGCCGTATGGAATCAATAAAAGTCCATTTCAAAAGTTTGTTTACTTAACATTGAATATAATATGCCTTTGTGGTCCCTTTGCACTGCACAAAAATGTGATCCAGCACCAAGCTAATGAGGAGAGCAGTGCGGAGGACGTCGCTGCACCGGTCGTTGCCGTCTGCACCCCCCTCATGGTCTCTGTGGGAGCTTGTAGGGCTTGTAGAGCTGTGGGGCAGCAGGGACTCTTTCTTTCTTGCTGGAGCTCTGGATGGTGGTACTTGGGCCGTGAGGATGTCAGTTGGTAGTCGGATGTTGGAAGTCAGATGCTGCATGTTGGATGTTGAAAGTTGGATGTTGGGTGTTGGAAGTCAGATGCTGCATGTTGGATGTTGAAAGTTGGGTGTCGGGTGTTGGAAGTCAGATGCTGCATGTTGGATGTTGAAAGTTGGATGTTGGGTGTTGGAAGTCAGATGCTGCATGTTGGATGTTGAAAGTTGGGTGTTGGAAGTCAGATTTTGGGTGTTGGATGTTGAAAGTTGGGTGTTGGAAGTCAGATTTTGGATGTTGGATATTGGAAGTTGGATGTTGGGTGTTGGAAGTTGTGTGTTGGTGTTTGAAGTTGGGTGTTGGAAGTCAGATGTTGGATATTGGATATTGGAAGCTGGGTGTCAGAAGTTGAACGTCAGAAGTTGGATGTTGGAACTTGGATGTTGATCGGGTGCAGCCCCTAAAACCTGCGCAGGAGGAAGGCTCAGCGTGTGCGAAATATCCGAAACCTTGTAAGGTATTCATCTTGTGCTGTAATTATTTTTAAACATCCCAAATTATACGAGTAGTACAGGAAAAACAATGTCGGCTTGTCTTTAAAACACAGCCTTTCATTACGGAAATCTGTCATCTGTTAATTCATTAGAGCCCCGACAGAAAGAGCTGAGATCAAAACTATTTTAAATGATTCCTGATGACACACAATGGCAAATTTCAGCCATTATTCCGGAAATGTAACCATCATTCTTTCTGCTGGATTCAACAAGGGTACTTCCTCTGATATTAATTGACTTCTAAGTAGTTGCACATGTTGTTGTTGTGTTATTGCTCAGATCTCTTTCTGAAGTGCGTGGCAATGTGAGCAAGAAGCCTTGGGCTCCTCAGATCTCTCCGTCAGACCCACACAGCACTGAGCTCTCAGCACTGGGAACCAGGGGCTCACAAAGCTCCGGGCTTTGCTGCCTTCACCTGCTTTAGTGAATGGGGGGCAGCTCGCCTCCACGAGAAAAAGAATAAAAAAACGCCACACATCTGTTTTGTTTTTTCTGTTTGGTTTCTTTTCCTGAAGACCCAAGACAGAATTTCAAAGCAAATTTCATTTTGCTGCCTTTGTTTCCACGACTTCTCCGCGGGCGCAGCTGCCTGCACTGCTCATGGAGCCGTCCGAGAGTCCGCATGGCAAACGCAGACCCAAGGTGCTGGGACAGGCCCTATGCTGTTAATGAATGTATTTCTTAGATGGCATTATTGTCACTCAAAGCAAGCAGTAGAACCTGTGGGATATTTGCATGTTTTTCCCTTTTGCATTTCAGGCTTGGCTGGAGCAGTGCAGGTGGTGGTTGTCCTGTGATGCTGGAAAGTCACGCTCCTCCTCTTTGGTTTTCGCGGCTCAGCTGAAGCTGCATGGGTAATAAATGCCTCACATTTGCTCTGTGCACAGCACAACGTGGTCCTGGGAACCTGAATGACGTGGCAGAAAACCAAGTCCTGTCCTTCGTGCAGCTTCTGCTGCAAGGTGAGAATCTCGACCAGCGTTCAGTCTCCAACAAACGCTATTCATGTGAGTGAAACGTGCTCCCCAGGGCCATCATGGTGGACACAGTCAGAGAATAGAATCCCTAAGGCTGGAAAAGCCCTCTGAGATGCCCAAGCCCACCCCACCCCATCATCCCAGTGACCATGCCCCTGAGTGCCACATCTCTGTGGTTCTGGAACACCTTCTGGGTGACCCCAGCTCTGTTCCCAAGGATTTCTGCTGGTGTGTCACAAAACATCTTTGATCTTGTTGAGTAACCCAGGCCAAGTGTAGGTTTTACTCTGGATGCATGGGGCAGCCGGCAGGCATTGGTGGGGGGCAGCAAAGTGCTTGTGGAGGAGGAAAAGTGGTTTTTCGTGTTGCCAAAAATCTGTATTTTGTGCTGCTAAAGCTGTCTCTGTACTTTTTCCAAGTGAAGTATATGAAAATCCTGCTCAAATGATGCGTGAGTTTCTTATGAACTGGGCTGAGAGCCGATAAATTGCTGTGTTTAATTAAATACCTCAATTTACTGAACTTGAGGTGAAGCCAAGCATGGCGAGCAGGGCCGCTTTTATGAATTATAAGAAGACGAGAAAGCCAACAATGAGCCATAAAATATTGTAGGACCAAAACAACAACAGCAGAAAAACGGGATGGGGTGGGATTTGAGCACTCTTTTTTTTTTTTTTTTTTTTAAGCAGAATCCCACCCCTGCTTCAGTTTAATGCAAGGGAGGGATACAGAGGGAAGGATGCTGGGGTGGTGCAGGGGAGATGCTGGCCCTGGGGGCTGCCTGCTCACGCACGGCCACTCCAATGGCTTTGCACCATCCCTGCTGCAGTGCTGAAGCAACCCACGGCCTCAGGGGAGCAGGGCTGGGCTGATTTACCTGCACAGCACCTCGCCGTGTGAGAGCATAACTCTTCTGCACATCACGCAGTGCCTTTGTACCTCGTCGCACTTTAAATAGCACAGCAGAGAGGAGAAATAATTATTCTGGTAGGTTGGCTGGGGCTGATTCTAAATCTGCACGGCAGCGCTGCTCGGGGACTTTTGGTGCTTGAGTCAGCGATCCTCTGACTTTGTGACTTCAGAAAGGGACAAGCATTTGCCTTTTCCTTTTTTTTTTCTTCTCTTTACAATGCATAATGACAAAGATATAAATCTGTGGCAGCCCTGAGGCATAAATAGCCGTAGTGCAGCTCTGCCACCCACGGCCCACGAGAGGTCTTCTCTGCTTGCTTTTCATCTGTGAACTCGCTCCAGCAAAGAGCAAAGCAGTGCCCCCTCCCCATCCTTACTGGGATGCACTGGGAGCATCGCTGTGGGGTGGCCCATCGTCGTGCTGTGGGGTTTGCTGCACCAACATGTGGGTGATGTGGAGCATGGAGTGCCCAGCAAACACAGGGATGGGAATATGGGATATGACCCACAAGTAGAGGAGGAGAGGGGGAGCAAAAGGAGGAGCAGGAGTTGGAGGGCTGCATATGGGTGGTACAGGAGTAGGAGCAAATAGAAACAGCCCGTGGTGCACAGCTGGGCCTGGGCAACAGCTGTCCCTCTGGATACTCATGAGTTAACCAGGCAGGCCCATGGCTCCAGGAAGGAGCAGAGCCCAACGGTGCCAGCAGAAAGCTGTGAAAACATCGAGCAGAGTGTTTACATGGCTTTTTCTTTCTTTTTATTTTGAGATGCTCTGATTACAAGCCAGACTTTTAAAGACAGGAAGTGCCCAGCAGATGAGCGTATCAATCACTGCCTTTATAAGCTTTTGAAGATTCTGCAAATCATTTTATGGCTCAGATAGCAGCCTTCCTGCAAAGGCAATAAACCTGGCAATGAGTCAGGCTGAGGATGTGTGCTGTGCCCAAGGGCTCAGTGCTTTGCCTCTCTGGGTCGGCCCTGTGAGGTGACTGCTCTTCTTCCTGCATGGCTGCACTGGGAATGGGTGGATGGAGCAAAAGGAGAACACGTCCTCATCCGTGCTGTGCTCCTTTGGGAGTGGGTCCTGTGCATGGGGAGGATGCACGGAGCTAAATAAACCGTGTGAGCTGAGTGGGTCCTCAGCGTGGAGGTGCAGCGCTTCTCAGGGCAACCACATCCACTATTGCACATGAAACTCCTTTTAAGATAAGATGCAAACGTCTGGAGACTTTCCTATCTGCAGGCATTAGGGAAGTCTGGCCTGCAGCCTCTGATGCCTCTGTGATGGTGCACGTCCTCTCCTCCATACCAATCCCTGAGGGGGGAAGCTCTGCTGGGGCTGCAGCCCATTCTGTTGCTGGGCCAGGACTTGGAGCCAGTCTCACCAGCCCTACGTAGAGCCAATGCACAACTGCTCCTTGCTGCTTCCAGACGGTGCAGCCAAATAAACCTCCTGCTCCTTCCCTCTTCCTGGTGCCATTACCTCTTCGCTCCCTGTAACTCGCAGCCACGAATGAGTCAAATTCATTTTTATAGCGAGTGTGCAAAGTGAACTGAAGCTGGGGAGCAGTTTGGTGCGCGCCGTCCCTCCCCAGCCTGACAACCAGCGTTACTGCCCAGCAGGGAATAGCCTGATCGCTCGTTTACGGCTGCAATCATCTCTCTGTTACAGCATTAGAAAGGAATGAGCACCAAAAGCCATTATAATTAAGATCTCTCCGGAGCTGACAGTAGAAATAGATGGCATGTGGAGCTGGAGCTCCGTGGCTCAGCTGTTTCTTTTCGAGCTGTCACTGGAAAATTACAGAGGCTGACAATCATATTCTGAGCTCAGCTGCGCTGAGCAGTGCACATCCAGCACAGCACCAGGCACTACCATGGATGCAGCCCTTCAAACCCAAAGGCTTGCTGCACTGGGTCACCTGCATCGCACTCAGGTTGGTGTTCACCCCACTCGGTGTCCCCTACTGATATACAGGTGCACCCAAGGTGGTTCCAGATGTGTGAAGAGCTGCTGTGCCAGGCCAGGAGGTGTGGGCTGCTGTGGGTGGGTGCTCTGGTGCTCAGCTGGGAGGGGAGGTCGGGGCTGTGTGTCTACATTTGAACCTGGCTCTTATCTGTTACCTGATGCTGACAGCCCACAGTCACTGCTGGCCCGTCCCCACGCGCAGAGGTGCTCACAGAGCCCAGAATGCTCAGAGATATTCAGGGCAGCAGCCAAGAAGCACTGCACAGCACTGTGGCTCTTTATACCTCAGGAAGTGTTGCCTAACAGAATTGAAACAGTAGATGACGGTTTCCCAACTATTGCTTAATAACGAGCAGCTCCTCCCCGGCTCCCAGACAGCAAACAGCACACAGTGCTGCCATGACGGAGCTGCTGAGCAATGCCTGCTGCACCCTCCTGCTTTTCTCTATCTCCAAGCCGGGGAGATCCCCACTGCTCTGCTATGTGTCTCACCTCCTTTTCACCCATCAGGAGGCCCTCCGTGCTCAGCAGGACGTTGGGACGGGGCTCTTGCTGTTCCTTGCATGGCAGCAGCTGAAGGCATGCACTTGCTGTCTGCATTTTTTGCTGACAGTCAGCATCAAAGCTATTCCTTTTAAATGTCTGATGCTGTATCTCGTTGCGGGAGGCTGTGTTGGGTTACTCCTTGCCACATGCCGCTGCGAGAGGGTGTGTTATTTAAAGAACCAGTGCTTAGCAAACCTCATTCCCTTGCCCCATTGGATAACGTGCCATAAGCACGAGTGGCCTTGCTTTTCTTTTCAATGGCTGCATTTTGAAAGGCACCCAGATTAGAAACCAATTTGCAGGTAAGGGATGCATCACCCCTGGGGTTTTCTGCTGGGTCCCAGCGTGGCAGCAGGCAATGAGCTGGTGTGCATCTGGATACAGGAGTTTGGATTGATGCAGATGTTTTGGGGCAGGTTGGGATTCCATGCAAGCCTCTGGGCCTGCAAAAAACAAGGGTTTTGTAGAAGCTCCCTCTGCCTCAATGCAAAAAGCTCTGGAGCCACGCTGCCCCTTCCCACCATCCAACATCAGCAAAAGCTTCCTTCAAAGCTGCCAATGAATTATTGATGCAATTATTCATCCTCATTTAAATATCTGTTTAGTGGCATTTAAATAACAGTGCTCAGAATATGTCAACAGTTTACACAATAATTTGGATTCTGATCTTTATACCTCTGTTTTCTCCCACACAAATAATTGGAACTCATCCATTCTAAGTGACAATTGCAGATAAGCATCGCTCTGTTGTTTTGTTGTTTTTTTTTTTCTGTTGCACATGTGCATTATCTAAATATATTAAAACACTTACTCAATTTTAATTTCATTTGAATGATTAATCAGTTACTCGGCTGTAATTGTTTGTGTTAAGACATCTCAGATTAGAAAACTGATCAGGGAGACAATTAGGAAAGCAAGCGCTGTGAAATCGCTGTCGATAGCGGCTGAGGATGCAGTGCTGTGCTGCAGGGCAGCGATGCTCTGCTGAGGGCTCTGTGCACCCCACTGTGGGGCTGGCACAGTGCTGGGACATGCTGGCTGCGTGGGATGGATGCTGTTGCTCCCATAGGGATGCAATGGGGGCCGAGGCTGGGGTTCACGTGGGAACCTGGATCCATCCTAAGCTGCAGAAAAGGGGAAACTTTGGAAAAAACCCCATGAGGAGAGGAGAATAGAAGGGCATTGGGCTGGGCATGGTGATGTTCTGCAGCCAATGTGTTTTGCCCAACCACAACAGTGGGGCTGCAGCAGGATGCACCCATCCCCACACCCCTCCCTGCAGGTTCTCATTGATCGTCCCACCACATTAATTACTCCTGGGATTACACTTACCCGGAGCAGCTGCAGTTCTGCTCCTCACGTAGGGCTTAGCTCTGGTTCGTGTCCAGACAGGAGGGAGTTGGGCTCTAACGTCACAGCTCGGGTCCTGACCACCCCTGCACAAAGCTTGCTGGCAGTGAGGCGATGACAAGTGGCACTGACCCATGCTGGCATCACTCCCATGCCCAACCCAGCCCTGCTGACCCCCCCAAAGCTGGGACAGAGGCTCTCCCAGGCTGTGTTGTCCCCATCATGGAGGAGTGGTTTGGCACTGCCCTGGGTGAAAATGCGGCATAAGGAGCCAGAACAGGCGCTGGCCAGAGGGAGCTGGGTGGCAGCCAGGGGCTTGGCCCCATCCCCAGCAGCAGAAGGTCTGTCCTTAAATGTGTGCTTTAAGGAGACAGCACTTCAGACAGCTTGCACTGAGCTGTCAGCTCACGGTGCACCCTGCAGAACGTGGGGTGCTCTGCTTCAACCCCAGACCCCTGCCTGGTGATGGACTGCAGTGCTCGGACTCACAGTCCTGCTGCTTCACTGCAATTTGTATTTCTGGCTTCAAGGAGGAATGCTGGAGCTGCCCCAGCGCTTCTTGTTGCTGAAGTGCCTCAGCATTTTCTGGGCTCTTTGGCTCAGGAGAAAAATCAGGTTTTTATTTTGCTGATCATTACCAGAAGCAATGCAAGCAGTGTTTGTGAGCTAGGAGCAGAGCGGCCACCTGCACTCATGCAACGATTTGCACCATCACTGCATTGGTGTGGTTACAAAAGCCTGCTGGCTGTGGTGAGAAGGGTGCATGGCCTGAAAGCAGCACCAGGACAAAGCAGTTTTGCAAAACCTGCAGATCAGAAGCAGCGGCGCAGCCCTGAGCCCCTGCAGCAGAGAGCAGCAGCACAGTGCAGGTGGCTGCTGATGGAGGATCACAGAACCAACGAATATCCCACACTGGTAGGGATGAACCAGGGCTGCCACGCACCCATCCTACAGCCAGACACTGCAGAGACGCAGGGAGCTCGTTCTCCATCACCAGCAGATCGAGCGAAGTCAGCTGTAATGAAAAACCAATATTTCCCACAATCCCCTCCATAATGACTTTAGCACATTGACGAGCCGGGCTGGCTGCATGCAGAGGGGTGCAGCGAGCGCCGACAGCAGGTCCCAGATTCCTGTTTGCTAACAGAGAGCTCAGCACGACGACTGCTGCACCGCTCCGCCTTGCACACCCATGCACGCTTCTTGCAGTCCCGCTGCACCCACCAGCATTCCTTTGCAAAAAGTCCTCAGCATCCATCGACACCACGCTCAGCAAAAGGGAGCAGTGCTCAGAAAGCTCCTAAAGCAAACCCACAAAGCCACCCCTGGCAGCAGTTTTCACAGCTGACCCCTCATCAGCTGCAGGAGGTGGTGGGAGCAGTTTGTGCACAGACAGCTTTTGTTCTGCTCCTGGAGAGATCCCCCATCCCCTTCGAAGCCACTTTGTCTCTTGCACTCTTTTTTTTTTTTTTTTGGACTCCAGTAAGGGGAAAAACATCTTTCATTTGTCCTAATTTAATGCTGTTAATGAGATTGATGCTGCAGGCTGCCCAGAACATCAGCAAGACGTGAGGGTCGAGCACCCTCCATTAACAGCAGCACCCAGCCTGCGGCTGTGACCCTGCTATCAGGGAGCAGGCCCTTTGGCAGCAGCACAGCATTTTACCAGCCCTGTTCTCAGCCGGTTTTCATTTTCTTTCCTATTTTTGCAGCTCTGCTCCATTAATCTTCTTCCTGGCATCAGTTTTCTGAAGCCTCAGTATGTAATGCGTTCAGCAGCACTGTGCGTTTGGCTTTTTATTTCTCCTTCTCCCCTAGGTCTCGTTGGCTTCGTAACAAGGCACAGAACGACCTGATGATGGGAAGGATGTACAGATGCTTCTCAGTTGGGCACTGCGTGGCTCTGAGTGCTCACCTCACACTGCTGGCTCTGCCCCCAGGTGCTCCCCTGTTGGCAGGAGGGATGCTGCTGCTGCTGCTGCTTCTGTCACAGCTGTCCCCTTATGGCTGCAGAACCCTTTCTCAGGGCTCCTGATACCCAAGGCCAGTCCAGGTGCTCCTGGAGACCAGCCAGCTGTGATAAATCTCCTTAATTGCAGCTCATTGTAATCATGCTTTGTATGGAGCTGATGCTATTACTGTTGGGAGCTTTGGTCTGGTGAAGCCCAGGTAGGAGACCTGCTGCTCTCCTAGGGGGCTGGAAGCATGGAGTGGGAGCTGCAGGGCTTGTTGGGGCTGATGGAGCTGGCTTTCAGCCCTGTGCTGCAATGGGCAGAGCAAAGGCAGCATGGAGATGGCAATCTGTACCTCACCTCTTTCTGGTACCATCCACCCGAGGACCCATCTGGTGCATGAGCAGGAGAGCCTTCAGTGTTAATTACCCCTCTGCAAGGTACGTGATCAGAGAATCGTTAAGGTTAGAAATGGCTTCTGAGATCCCCACCCTGCCATGCCCACTGACCGTGTCCCTCAGTGCCACATCTCTGTGTCCCACGAGTATCCCCAGGGATGGAGGCCTCCACTGTTCCATGGGCAACCTGTGCCGGTGCATTACAACTCTTCAGAAAAGAAATGTTTCCAAACATCTGACCTGATCCTCTCCTGGTGCAACGTGGGGCCATCACCTCTCATCCTATCAACACCGCCGCCTTCTCTAAGCCATCGCTGCAGCCGCAGCAGGTATTGAAGTCACGTTTTGGGCACGCAGCCCTATTTGCTGGGGGGTGAGGTGGGTGTGTTGTGATTCAGAATGAGCTCTCCCATAGGAAGTGCCCCACAGCCTCTTCCCACCCAGCAGCGGGCGCTCCTGAGGCGGGGTGCTCCATGGAACGTGGCACGGCTCCATCTGGCTGATCCCAAGGAATGCCCGGGCGCAGCCGCAGCTCCGGGGGATTAAACTGAAGTCTAACGTTACACCCCTTGGAAGAGCAGAGCTTTACTTGGAAACCGAATCGCATTAATTAGCATTCTGCTAATGGCTGTTTTGTATAAATATAGTGTGCCTTAATACCAACACGAGTCGCAGGTTGACATATTTAGATCGCTGATATCAAAGTCATTAACGCCTCTCCGTGGTAAACCTATTCTCAGTTCAGGCTGCAAATGGGATTCTCCTGAGCCAATCAATCTTCCTAAAGCCTGAGCAGAGCCTGTTGATCTTTAGCCACTGAATGGATGCAGCTTCCCAGAAATGTGCTTGCATCTGTCAGAATTATAAGCAGCTGGCAGCCGCAGACAAGGGTCATATTTGCAGTGAGTGTGAAAATAGGATCCCAGGACAAGAAATGCTACTTAGCAGCATATCGATTCTGGGCGTGCTATTAATGTTGCAGCACAATGCGTGTGTGTGTGTCCGTGCAGGCACTCCTGCACATGCCAATTATGTATTTATACACAAGGTCTCCTCTCACATAGACCCTGTGGTCCTGGAGCTGATCCAGGGCTTATTAAAACTTGGTGACATCAAAGGATGGGAAAGGTCTGCCCGAGCCGAGGAACTTGGAGAGCTTAACAATTATTTTGCCTTAATTCCCTCCTAATTTATCGTCTCTTTATTGCCCTGATTAAAAGCTCCCCTGCTTGATAGCGGCAGTGAAGGTAATGGTGTTCTTCTGAGACTGATGGGTGGCAATTCCAGCAGAGGCTGCTGCCATCTGTGGGTATCTGTCACAGCATCGCCACTACGGCCACGTTGTCA
The DNA here is from genome assembly GCF_951394365.1 of Tetrao urogallus. NCBI lineage: Eukaryota > Metazoa > Chordata > Aves > Galliformes > Phasianidae > Tetrao > Tetrao urogallus. The sequence continues at coordinate 1,011,235 of NC_136824.1, read as the reverse complement.
ACGCGGTGCCGTCCCTTGGCTGCTCTGTGTGCCAAGCTGTGCGCTCAGCATCGTGGCTCCTCATGGCACAGCCCTACAGCTCGACCCTGTGCTCACCGCAGTGCTGTTCCATGCTGGTTATTATTAGATGGCAGTGACACGGATCGAAGCACGTAAGCCTAACTTCTGAAGCACGCAACCATCGATCTCATCCAGGAGTCCTTGCTCACCGCTGCAGCTCAAGGCCAAGCATTTTAGCTTGAGAATTTTCAGTCTTGAATTACAATTTGCTGTGTTTCTGAAGTCTGTGGGACTCGGCACCTTCAGTTCCCATGCTGGGGATGGTGAAGGGATGCTCCTAGGCCTGTTCCGTGAGCTTAGCAAGGAGCAAGCACCATGATGGGAGACATCATGGGCATCAAGTGGGAATGGGCTGACAACAGTGAGAGCTGACTTCATCAGCAGAGTTTTTTCAGTATTATTTCTCTAATTCTTTCCCTTTTTTGGTTGAAAGGTTATAATAACTTCTATACTTAGCTGATGGATGTTAAATAACACTCCTCTCCTGGATCAAGGCAATTGCTGAGTTCCATGTGCTGCACTGATTACTCTGACCTCCTCTTTGGGGTGTTTGGAGCTGAGCTGCTCTCCGTGCATCCCTGGAGCAACTGCAGTTCGCAAACAGAAGTTTCTAGAATTGGGCCCATCAATAAAGGTATTGCACAAAAATGAGCATGAGGCATGAGAGCAGTCAGGGTGTGGGAAATACACTTGGTATGAATGACTGTGAGTATGTACTGATGCTCCCAGGCCTCACTACACGCTCACTGCTGCCTGTCCTCGCTCTCTGCACTATGTGTGTCTTCAGCTGCAACTGGGCTGCTTGCTTATCATACCCAAGTGCCTGGCAAGTGGGAAAGCTGTCTTCGGGAATATATCAATGGGGATGATTCTTATGCCATTATTGCTCAGGTCTGCTGAATGCTTGCTGGGCAAAGCAAAGCATCCTTCAGAATGTCTGAAACGCTGCCTCAATGCGCTGCGTTATCGGCACACCAGTTGCAAAATAGATTTCAATTATGTTGAGCAACATGCTGCGGAATTTATGCTTCCAATTTCTCCATTTAGTGGTGAATCAGGCCTGTTTGCATTGCCAGCTAATCTTTATGCCAGAGTTGTTAATGTGCTCTGACCCATCTTTAACTCTGCATGCTGAGCTCACCATTCCGCTTTCCTCCCTTAGCAGCAGATCAGCCACATGTGCCCGAGCCCCACTGTGCAACCCTGTGGCTTTGGGTGGCTCTTCCTGGTGAGACACTGAGATTTCACGTGCTTGTGAGAAACATGAGTTCTCTAGACATTGCACCTTGCTTTCTCTGGAAAGTTTCTAGCATTTAGTCTTGATGGAGAACCAGCTCAGGCCACTGTCCTGCTGCTGGAGGGCACTCCCAGCCCAGTGCTGTTGGGAGCCCTGCTGCTCCCACACCAACACGGTGCTTTTTGCACTGAGTGTGGCCCAGGTTGCAACCACAGTCCATGATTCATTTGCTCAGTGCTTGCCAAGGCTGCTGAGCTGCTCCTGCTGCTCCCAGGGTGCCTCCCATGCCCCACGGGCTGCTGCTGCATCTCCCTTCATTTTGTGCTGGCACCACAGATGTCTGTACACTGCACCTCCTTAGAATCATAGAATCATTCTGGTTGGAGAAGACCTCTGGGACCCCCAACCCATCCCACCGTGCTCACTGACCACATCCCTGAGCGCCCCATCTCTGTTCCTTCGACACCCCCGGGGACGGCGACCCCACCACTCCCTGGGCAGCCTGTCCTGGTGCATTTCAGCTCTTTTAGAGAATAACTGTCTCCTAATATCCAACCTGAACTCCCCCAGCACCACTTAAGGCCGTTCCCTATCCGCAGAACCCAAGAACCAGTAAGACCTTTAAGATCACCAGGTCCAACCACCAACCCATCACCACCGTGACCGCTCATCCACGTCCATGCCTTTCTTTAGGGAGGATGCAGGATGCTGTAGAAGTGCTGTTCCCAGTGCCCAGCATCCACCAAGGGCTCCCATGCGTCTGAAGCGTAGCCAACCCACCACTAATGCCCCCTCCTCAGCTCGGGCCATGGTGCAGCCCCACGTAGAGCACGCCAATGGGGAATCCCTCCACGTTGCACTGAGGGCACGCTGCCCTCGACGCACCCACACAAATGCAGCCTGCGAAATCGAATAACAACCAGTTTAAAAACACACTAAAACCAGAAAATTTATGTAGCATGACCCAAATTGAATTATACATTACAGCACTGTAATTGATTTTTTAGAAGAGAGATTAAATTTATTTTATGCCTCACTAACTAACAGCTAGATTTACCTAATTGCTTAGAGTGCAGAGTTAGTATGATTCATTAAACCCCATACATGCCTGGGTACATTACACTGTGACTAAAGCTTCCCTGCTTCGAGCAATTAAAGTGGAGAAACTTGGGGCCTCATAAGTAATTGAATATAACAATACGGCTTGGAGTTGCTGTGGATGTCTTATTAAGTTCTTCAAGCAAAAAGACACACGTTCCCTCCGTTCTCCAGTGAATCATTTTGTGAGATTCTCTATGACTGGTGTTGTTTTCTCCTATTGCCAGAAAAAAAAAAAAAGAAAAAAAAAAAAATTGTATCTACGAGACAGATTTCATGCCTTGATTCACAGTTTAATTTTATCAATCATAACATTTAAAAAAAAATTGACAGCGCCGAGTAGACATCTCCACTATTCCAAGGAGAGAAATTTTGGGTAGAATGTAGGAACATTTGGTAATTACAGACACATTGCAAAAATAAAGGTAGCAATTTAGTAAAACAGGAGTGGAGAGAAGTGATGGTTTTAGCTGGCAGGAATAAATTATAATTGTTTGGCTGGGTTTAATAAAATCCCACACGCACGAGTGGCGCTCAGAACAAAGCGCCGGCTGCTGGGGATGGGCGACAGCCACACTGCATCCCCTCTTCCACCCACACCACGGCATCCTCCATGCAAGGAGGATGGAGGAGCCCAGAAATGCTCTCGGTGCCCCCATTGCGATCAGCATCGCTTCTTGGTGCTAGGAAATAACGGGGTGCTTTGCCCTCGGTTGGGTCCCGCGCACCAGCCCTTAATTGGAGCACCAAAGCCGTCCCCTCATCAGTGGAACCACTGCACAACATCAAACAAGCGCATAAAGTTTGCAGAAATTTGCCTATTTAAAATTAGAAAGCCAGCAGGACTGCGCCGTGCTCTCATTTCAGGAAAGGGTTTGGGGTGAGCAGACGCTTTGGGTGATGATTAGAGGGATGATTAGTGGCCTTCCCAACGCAGGGGTGGAAACGCACACAGCATTCACATTTAATGAGCGTTGCACAATCCAGGATCATCAGTTTACTCACTTTGCGGAGCCCACAGGTCATAAAATTCGGGCTGGATTGTGTGAAGCATCTCACACAAAGGGCTTCCCGTAACAAAATAAGCCTTTAATTAGCAGAACATCAGGCGAGGCTGAGGTGCAACTTTCCCAGACATATCACCGATGACGTTAATTACTGACGGACTTTGCATATGCATGATGTGCGCCATTTTCGCTGGTGCACTGCTGTTCTCCCTTTGTGCCCCTGGGCTGGGGTTGGGGCACGGCCACAGCTCCATCTCTTCTCCCATTTATGATGGAAACTCCTCCTTGAGGACGCGGCCGCCGGCCCACTGCAGCCATGGGCACAAGGAAGGGATTCTTTGCTGGGTATGATGATGGCACTACAACTTTGGATTTCATTTCATTGGGTTCCTTTCAGAGCTTGGAGGGGGAAAGCACGGGGGAAACATCAGTAGCTGACACGAATACACTAAATTCATCAAGAACTGGGAAAAAACTCAATGCCACCGATTTTGGACCACGACCCAAGACGCCAACAGATGTGGGGAGCATCAGGCAGCACTTTGAAAACCATTAGGCAAATGACCATGGTCTTCTTAATTACGACAGGAGCTGTATGGCAGGAAACCCTTGAGCGAAGGATGCGCGGTGCTATTGGGAACCACAGCATGTGTGCTTATCAGCTGTGCTGTTGCAGTGCTGATCTTGGAGCCCTCTCCAGCACGGTCGTTCAGCCTTAAGAGGCTCCTATGCGATGCCAATCCCAGACTTTTGTTGTTGATTTGGGATTTTTTTTTTGTTTGTTTGTTTTGGAAAAGGAAAGATCAAGGGTTGCATTTCAAAAAAAAAAAAAAAAAAATGAGATGCCCTTTGTGTCTGTACACACAACCACCCCTCGTAGCTGTTACCACGAAGGGAGAGCATCATTAAGGAATAACAAATGGCCCCGTGCGGGCTCCACCCAGCTCTCTGTGCTGGGAAGCCTAATTAGAGCACAGAGATAATGATGGAGTGCTGGGGTGAATTTGCATGGGACTCCAGCCTGCGTGAGGGACAAAAGTAATTTGCCTAGCTTATTAGAGGGAAGCATTTGACACTGTGGGCTGAGCCCTGGTGGGACCCTGGGACCTCCAACGCTTGCAGCTCTGGGCTCAGCCCACCGCCACCACACAGCTCCAGGAGTCTGTTTATTCACAGAACTGTAGAATCATAGAATCAAAGAACCACAGCCTGGGTGCGGTGGAAAGGACCCCAAAGCACACCCAGTATCAACCTGATGCCATGGAGGGGTTGAGCAGGTCGCCCAGGACCCCATCCATGGCCTTGGGCACCTTCAGCAATGGGGCACCTCCAGCTCTGGGCAGCAGTGCCAGCACCTCACCGCCTCTGAGTAAAGGATTCTCCCCTAACGTCTGACCTAAATCTCCTCTCTTTTAGTTTAAAGCCATTCCTCCTTGTCCCATCACTATCTGCCCGTGTAAAAAGCCAGCACAGCACAAAGGAGCTGTCTGATCGGTGAGGGCGCATTTTGCCAGCTTTAGGATTGCTGCCTTCTATGTTTCCAGGGCAAAGCTTTATTCTCACCCTCAACTGGTCTTCTCTCCTTCAGACCATTTCGATTATTACTTTTCCTCATTTCCCCCTTCTTGAACAAGTGATGCTCCACACTTGGCAGCATTTTGTGCTGCTGGGGGCCGGGGGCTCCTGGGAGCAGTGGCTGGAACAGTACCAGGGAAGGCTGTCCCTCACCCTCCCCTCTGATTAAAGCTCCTGCCATGGGATTGTCATTAACGCTGCTCGCCTAATGAACGCGGCTGACGGACAATGGCAAGCGTGTAAACAGGTTTCATCAGGCAGGCTCTGATTAAAGCTGTGGTTTGGGTTAATGAGATGGAAATGCCTTGGTTTGCTTTCCCTTTTCCATGATGGTCTGTGAGGAGAAAAAAAAAAAAAACAAGAATGTTGCAAGGGTTTTTGGAGACGTTTATTTGCAGACACAACAGCGGGTTTCTGGGGCTGCATCGAGCTTTGGTGGAAAGCTGGCCAAGAAAATCCCTTCAGCATGAGAAAGGAGGGGAGGAACTGGGGGAAACATCCTCTCTGCAAAGAGATGCAAAGCACAGACTGACTGCTTGGGTTCCCGTAAGCCTCGCTCCAGGAATAATGTGGTCCCAATAATTGGTGTTAATTGGCAGTAATCGTACCCTTCCATACCGGCGCTTACCTCTGGGGCCCGCACAGCTTTGCTCTTTGCTTACGGTTTGACCTGGGTGTGCTTTGTGCTCTGTAATTGCACACTGGTAATTGCACGCAGCCCATGCAGCAAACTCTTTGAAAGGCCTTTAATGGAGCCGCGACTCACCGCAACAGTGAGAACGCACAGAGCAGAAGTGTGGGCAGGCAGCCTGCTTCCTGCAGCAAGGGTGCTTAGGGGGAGGTGGGACGGCCCCAGGAAACGCTCAGGTTCCATCCGTGGGACAGCAGGAGGGGTCAGGGCCATTCTGTTCTGTGCCATTTGCATCTGGGACCGAGCCACGCTTTGTGATGTCGGGGTTTGGGCTGCGCCACGTCTGCCTTAATGAAACATAACAGCACAGAAGGCAATTATGTTTTTGTCTAGACCTGTCTAGGACCATCAACAGCACCTCATTGCTTTACAGATTGTTAATGCTGCTGGCAGAAGTTGAAGATCCTCCTTGGAAAAAAAAAAAAAAAAATCAAATTTATTCTCTGTTGCTACATACTTTAGCTGATGATAAATGATAAATAGGGGCTTGTGGCTAATTAGACCTCCCTTTGTCCAGAGGCAGATACATAACTGTAAAGCGTAACCGTGATAAAAGGAAGAAGGGAAATGGCAGAGAACTCACATGAGGATTCTTTTAAAGATCGTTAGGAGCTTTAGGGAAATTAGGAAACAAAACTGCTGCTGGTCTATCAGCACATCTCTGCCTATGCAGACCTATGGCCAACAATTAATCACACCGCTCTCCGCGCACAGGTTTGTTATGTAAATTTCTCTCTGTTTTTCCATTTTTATGTACATACCCAACCTGGTAAGGAGGAGGATACCCCCGAAGGGGCTTCTCATTGGAACCTTTCCAATTTCCAATCATGCAGTGCAATGGTTCCTCGTTTTCTTGCTTTCCCACCCTCGCTCCAACCTCGTCCCCAAGCCAGGGGTTGCATGCAGGGGATTTGGGGGTGTGGGCAGCTGGGGTGGGAGCACAGCCCTGGTGTGGGGGGCACCCAGAGAGGGATGCAGCAGTGACTCAGCTCCATCAGCACACTCGTTGTGAAAGCAGAGATGCGTGTTGCGAGCTGTCAGCTGACAGTAATGGACTTGTTAGGCTCCTGATGGATAGCAATGGCCTCGGAAATTGCCAGAAGCCATTTCAATCTGTGTCTGGCTCAGGAACAGCAACGCACAGGGATGGGGAGGGGGGAAGTGCTGGCAGAGTGCTTCGGGCAGAGTCACAGCAACCTGCAGAGCAGCTCCTGTGATCCCAGGGTTCTGTGATTCTACGACTGCGTGACTCTGTGATTCTGTGGTTCTACAATATTAGCAGTAGGGTATCCTGCAGGTCTCCTCCAACTCTGTCAGGAGCTGAGGAGCAGTCCCAGAGGGAAGGATGCAGGGATGCATCATAGTGGATTGTAACAAGAAAGTTTCAGTGGGAAAAAAAAGAACATGTTAAAAAGATGAGTGGGTCATCTTCATCTCAAACCTTAGCTTGGGCTGCCTGTGATCCAATGGTCCTGCAACGAAAGGAGCAAAACTTTTATGGGGGAAACCTTGGAGGCATCCATAGTGCCCCGGTCAGGACTGAAGGCCGGGAAGGGGTTATCTTACTGCAGAGCATCTCAGCTGTGCTTATCTCCGGACTTCCAGGTGAAAGTGCAGTGGCAGTTATGAGAACAGATGACTCTACAGCCACATTTTGTTGGGATCTGGAGGATATGTGCTGGTGGGAAAGGAGGAAGCAGAGGTGGAGTGCTGAGCTCTGTGCTGGTCCTGTCCACAACAGCTGAGGTGTGGGCAGTCATGGTGAGCAGGAGCGCTGTGTACGCGGTTATCCCAGTGCCTATCACCCGTGTGCTCTGCCCCAGGATAGCATTGCTTCACTGCCCACAGCACCCAGGGAGGTGGTTCTGCTTCACAGCTGCGTCTGGCCAGGCTGGCAGTGACGTGCAGCACTCCTTGCCTCAGAAAAGTCTCTTCTTGGTCAATGCTGGTATTCATTGCATGCGTTGAGGAATCACCCCAAGCACGCTGATGCTATCCAGTACAGAGAGGTGGAAGTGTCTGCCTGGAGATCTTTCCATCAGAGCAGACGGGGTGGGAAGCATAAGCCTGGGAGATGTGTGGATACGCAGATGCTTATCTTGGGAGCTGGTGGCTTGGCAAATAGTGTCTCCATGTGACCATGGATGGGGAAAGGGTTTTGGCTTGTTTTCCTTAGGCTTGGCCTTGCCAAGTCACCATGTGGGAATGTATCAAGGAGTGGATGTGTGCTGTTTGCTCATCCCATCTCTCACAGTGGTTCTTTTCCTTGTTTCTTCCCATTACTTTTTCACCACTTGGGCTTTATTTTAAGGTGAAATAAAGAGAGAGCCCAGCAAAGGAGAATGTGACTGGTGCTTTTGGGAGAAGTCTTTCCATTCAGGGCAGGGTAAAATTGCTGTTCTGACAGCAAGTGAGGCACCGGTGGAGCTGGGGTTGCTCATGAGGTGTCATCCAGAAGGGAAGCCTGTTCAAAGGTGAACTCATCCACAGTGCGGTCATTAGAACCACGGAATGGTTGGGTTGGAAGGGCCATCCAGTTTCAATGCCCTGCCATGGACTGGGGAGCCACTCATCAGAGCCCCACTCGACCTTTTATCTTGGGCACCTCCAGGGATGGGGTGCCCAAAACTTCTCCGGGCATTAGGATGGTTTGGAGGATGGAGGACTCCTTTTACAGAATGAGACAGAATTTGCTTGCTGAATGAAGAAAAATAACCTCTAGAGGAGGTTATGCTTGAGATTAATAGGGACAGAAGCATGAAGAAAGATGGAACACTGTCATATAGATGTGAATACATGCAGGCTTGCAGCCCTCTGAGAGGAGAAAAAACAGGATCACCTCGGAGAAGTTCCCAGGTTGGGACTGACAGCCCTGGCCATGTGCACCATGCAGCACCCCATCCTCCCACAGAGCACCCATTTCTGCAACCAACACGGATGCTTTGAAGGAACCCAAAAAGCCCAACTCATCTTATTCACATTGTTTATTCTCACTGCTGAAAGAAAATTAGAACAAAAAAGAAAAAAATCAAATCATAGTTCTGGAATTGATTGCAGTGTTTATGACCCCCCTCTGTATTATCTCCAGCCCTAACCCAGCTTTGCAGCCACGCAATGCACTTGTTCGGTGCTCTGCCAAGGCACTTTGCTGTGACCTGGAGGGATCACTGTGTCTTAGGTATGAAATGTTATTTTGTTCCCTCTTTTTCAATCTCAGGGCTCATTTTAGCCAATGTGACCGTTTTGAATTGTTCTCAGCAGTGAGGTATTTTCTTTAATGGACTATTGAGCTCAGATAACAAATTTTAAATTATAACATACGTGACCCGAGCCAATTTAAGCTTAATCTAAAATGCCAAAGAGCTACTGCTCAAAGGGCTGAAGGAACACACACACACTGAGCTGTTGTTCAAAGACAGTCATGGCAGCGGAGCGAGCGAGGCCTCCAACCCACAAGGAAGTGGGAAACTTGCTCGAGGAAATCACCAAACACTCCGTGGAGAAGAGCTTTTTAAAGCAGATGCGTGCACCAAAATCTCTGTTGAAATATTTTCTGTGGCTCTTCCATTCACATTCAAAAGCAGCGGTTGGATGTTTAACATCCATTTGTGTCTGGGCTCATTAGATCACTGAGACTTTGCTCAGCCCATGGCACTGCTGCTGCTGCAGAGGGACGCACCCAACTGCAGTGGGTACCCAACACTGCTTGGCTATGGCGCACCCGGCTCTGGCAGCCCAGGCCTTTCTGTAACTCATTATACAACTTGATTTAATATGTCACGCATCCATTGTACTGTCCTCTGCCAAGGAGGGTTGCCCACGCTTGTGGGGTTTGCTTTGAATTACTCTCATTGTGTGCAAACACAGAGCATCCCGGAGGGGCAGGGATGGAGCACAGAGCACTGTGCCTTGGGTCCGGTCCCTCATTCCCAGGACTCATCTCCTGGGATCTGGGCTGTGGAAACAAGGCTTCTGTGTGGGCTGCTCCAGCCCAGCCCAGCACTCTGAGACGCCCAGCTTTGCTGCAGTGAGTGTAGCACAAAGCTGAGCCGGGTATGTTCCCATCCAGGGCCATGCCACGCTAACAGGCTGCTCTGGCACCAACAGCTGACGGCCCTCCAAGAGTCTCCTTTGAAGTTATTAATTTAGATTTTATCAGCAGCTCTTTGTCTCCTCTTACCTCCTTCAGATGCTCATCTTCAGCTGAGCTCCCAGAGGAAGGGTCAGAGCACTGGGAGCACGTGCAGCTTGGTGCAAGGGAAACCTAAACTGGAACCAGTTGGGGAGTGCTGCTGTTAGGAGCACTCGCTGAGCTCCCTGGGTAGGGAAGGGAAATGGGGGCTTGGCCCTGCTGCCAATCGGTGTGGGTAAGGCTCTGCTGAGGGCCGTGCTGTGCCCAATTGAGCTGTGCCAAGGCATGTCACGCCAAACTCCCATGAATTGCAGAGCCATGGGAAGGTGTGCTGTGCAGTATTGGGCCACACTGAGCCAATCTAGGCCATGCTGAGCTGTGCCGAGATGCTCTGTGCCATGCTGACCCATGCCAAGCTGAGCCGTCCCGGTCCATGCTGAGTTTTGCAGTGCCAAACTGAGCCGTGCCAAGCCATGCTGTGCCGTGTTGTCCCAGACTGAGCCAAACCAAGCTGTGCTGATCTGTGCCATGCCGATTCATGCTGAGGTGTGCCAAACTGAGCCACGCTGAGTCGTGTCAAGCCATCCTGTGCCATGCCGAGCCCTGTCAAGCTGAGCCGTGCCGATGCGCTCTGAGTTGTGCTGTGCCACACTGAGCTGAGCCATGCTGGGCTGTGCCAAGCTGAGCCACTGCCAGCTGTGCCGAGCCGTGCTGAGCTGCGCCAAGCGGCGAGAGCAGCCATGACAAGCCTGCAACCATAAACCCTGTGTGCAGGAAATCATCCGTGCTGAATAAAATGACAACAGAGCTGTAATGCTTTGTGGAGTGTGTTTAATGAAAATATCAGCCCAGGCCTACGACATGAGGCATTCATGTATAATAAAATGAGGTTCCTGAAACACTTCAGAGCATAAACCATCTGGTCTGCTGTGATGTACTAACAGCTTCGACTAATTTTTAATGCAGGTTTTATGACGGATATGCACATCATGCCACCCATGCATAAGGAAGATACAGCCTGGCTGCACTTTGAACTGAACTGACTGATGATGAATTTGTCTCCCATTTTAATTACTTTCTGTACATTAAAGGTGTAGTGGACCATGTGAAGTGCTTTGTCTGCCTTATCCCCTCTGTGTCCCCACATTTCCGTGAAGTGCTGGAGCTGCCTCTGCTCCCTTGTCGCCCATAAGCACTGCGCACGGGCAGCAGAAAGAGGGAGACAGCGTCCAACCACCACAGAGAGGATTTGGTCAATAAACACATCAGGCCACCAGCAACACATGCATTTCAGGAGGTTAATCAGTTCTTATTAACGATGTCCCTTGAAATGTTCTCCAGCCCATATGGCCGGGGTCGGTGCTGCTGGCAAAGCGTTTCAGGGAGAGCTTGCTGTTACACTCAGCACACATCAGAGCGGTGCCCGACATTTGCAGAAGGCTTTCAGGCTGAAATCTCTGCCCGTCCTGCCATGCTCTCAGCTGTCTCGCCAGCTTCTTTCTCTTTGATGAATTTTTAAAGCCCTTTATCAGCTTCAGAACATATTTATTTATTTAAGGCAACCCGAAAGCAGAACCATTTACCCGAGCAAGACCCAGATTTTGGGGATGCTGCTGGGATGGAGCTGGCTGCTTTGGGATGTCCCCACTGAAAGCAGGCAGGAGCCTGCCCACCTCTGACTCAACTGAGGAGAGCCATTGCCCTAAGGGGAATCCCAGCTCTAAAGGGTGAGCTTCTCCTGTGGGTTCTTTCTCCCCTTTCCATTGTGCCTGGAACTGAACTGGCCACTAATTGCAAATGCTTTATCTCATGACTCTGGTCTTTTGTTTATTTTGCAAGTCAGTTGTGACCAGACCGTGATTCTTCTAACTGCTGTCATCTCTAACAAGGAGATGAACAAGCTTTACTGTAGTCTGGGAATTCTGCTCTGGCTATCCCAGCCCCATTGATTTGGATGCTCACGGTGTTGCCCTGGCTTCACCCACTGATTGGCCAGATGAGGCCTTTTCAATGGGAGAGTGCTAAATCACAACAAACCTGCTTCCTTGAATGAGCATCCAGACACGTGGAATTTCACAAATCTTTGGGGATTCACCAGTGCTTGAACAGATCAGCCTTGCTCCCTGGGAAGAGCCAATGCAACGGATGGGCTGTGAGCAAAACGCACTGGGATTGATGAGCAGAATTGCCATAAATCATGGCTTATGCACTCCAGCCAGCTCCAAGTAGAAATTAATTTGTGATCTTACTTAAAAGAAATAATAATAATAACAACACGCCACCAAGGCTGTGCTTGGTGACCAACCAGAAGGGAAAGCACCTACAGCTGCACATCAGCTGCCAAGGACAGGAACCCCTCCAAGAGGAATGCATTACCAAGCATTAGAAAGGAAAGTGTTGTTGCCCTGGGAGTGCCTCTCATCTGCTTTGTGGAGGATGAAAATTTGGGGTATTTTTAGCCGCATTTTCAGCTGTGCTCTCTCTGCAGATCTCCAAGTGAACAGCGTGCATAGTGCTGTTGGATGGGTGGCGATGGGGCCGTTCTCCCTTTAGCAGCAATAATAGTGAGTTCAGCTCTTACAGCCACGCACCGATTGAAGCAGTAATGTCTCAGTGGTGCTTGATCACCAGGCACAGATATTAAACGCATCTCTATCACCGTGTGCAGCTCCAGACAGCTGCTGCATTTGCATACCGTGTTCCCGAGCACAAACACGATCCTGCTTTTCAAAGTTTCTTTGGGGAATACCTCGCAGTCGGCCTTGTTTGTTTAGGAAAATATTGAGACAAGTTGTTCTTTGAGCAGCAGTGCTGGCTGAGAGAGGCTTCCCAACAGCAGGGCGAATGGGGGTGGGAGGGCAAATGGGGCTGCAGGGTGTGCAGATTGCATCCGAAGCTGGCAGTGCCCCTTTGTGTTTACAGAGCCCCCATGCTGTGCCAGACGTGGTCCCTCCTTGAAATGCAATGCCTCTCCAAATCAGTGTGCTGCACCAACGCTGGGTGCCATGTTAGGATAGCCCTAACCCTAACTGTAACCCCAATCCTAAGCCATCCTGTCCCACACAGCAGCGGTTTCCCATACGGATCCCTGTGCACTCACTGAGGTTATCCACTGCATCCACAAAACCCCACAGCACGAGGCCTGGTGCTGCTGTTGATTCTGGAGTGCTGAGCGTGGCTGTGTGTTCCTGCACTCACCCAGGCTCGTTTCCCTGCACTCAGTGATGGCCAAGTCCCACGTCTGTCCTTTTTTATTTTTAGGACCTTTTTATTAGGTCAAAAATGTGGCCGATTTCTTCCCATCCAACAGCACATTTCCTGTTTTCCATGGGGACCTGGAGGGAACACGCTGTGGGAGGGGCTGCTCCCATCAGACAGCAGAGCAGTGTGGGTTGCCCCAAGGTTCCTCCCCAGCTTTGTACACATGGGTGGTTTCCATCACCCAGACCTCTTCAGATCCGCCCATTTCTATTTACTGCCCTACATCTTACATCTCATTGTTACATAAGGACAATGCTGCTCTTCACCCTGCAGTCACATTCTCCTGTTTGGACTTAAATAGTACAGATGTACAGATAGAAGACGTGCGCTCCTCTGCATTTAGACACAAAGTGCTTCTGCCACCTGAACCACTCTGCAGAAGGCAACATGCAGTGAGGCACCTGATGGGGACACCCAGGCTGATGGGTCGGATGGGCACTGAGCGCTGGGGATGGAGGGGAGTGCCAACCTGTGTGACAGCATTCGGGTTGAGTCCAAACCCAAGGAAACCAAGGAAGCAGAAGCTCCCTCCTGCTCAGCAAACACTTGCTGTGCTCTGCGATGCGGTCACCGCAGTCCCAGTTGACTCAGAATTGGACGAAACTGGAAAGGCGTGGATGTGCAGGGGGTTAGAAAAAGAAAGCCAGGGTTTTGTGAGCATGAGGGAAAAGCTGTTTGTAACTGCTGGGCAGCGGGAGACGAGCTGTGAGGTCATAAATGGGTTCTGCATGTGCTCTGGATAAGAAGAGCTCAGGTTCCATGGCATGAGTCCAGGGCTCTTTTGCTAACCACAAGGGAAACAACAGTGCTTGCTTGTGTTCGGGGGACTGTGAGCATCCCATGGGAGGGAAGGGGGAACCCGAGGCTTTGCATGCACATTTCTGGGGCTCAGAGCTCAACTGGGAGAGGGCTGAGAGCTGCAGATGAGAGCAAGAGAAAAACAGGCTCTCGCAGCGTCTCACACACACAGCTGTTTCCAGTTATCTGCCGCTCCCCAGGCAGACGGGAGCGCTGCGCAAGAGCTCATCGTTCACTTTTGGAAGGGAACGTTTTGGTCACACGTTTCTCTTTGCTATTTCAGCTTCCGGGAGGGACGAGCGTTTCCTTCCCACCGCTGTCTCAGAGGGATCCATCCTCTCTTTGCTCTGTACGACCTCTGCATCCCCCCGGGTGCATCCTTTGGGGTGCTAGGGGCAGCAGGGCACCCCCCCCCCCCCCGAGCTCCAGTTATGGCTGCCAGACACCTTCCAGCCTCTCACTGCTTTTTGAAGCCTTTCTTCTCAGGGAAAGCCCTCCCCACAGAGCCAACCCTGTTGAAAGCAAAACATGTTTAGCAAAAACATTCCTGGAAACGGCTTGTGCTCACGCACCGCTCCATCACTGTCATTACGGCTTCTCCTCCGATCAGCGCCAGCCCCGGCGCTGCTGCCAAGCCAGGAAAGTTTGACAATGAAAGGATTCCATCATCACTCTCACACACATTTCCTAACGCTTATTTGAATGCCCGAACATCTGGGAGAGATACACGCTGCGCTCCCAGAACCGTTTGCTTTGGCTGTGCTGGAAGGGCTGCGCGGGGCGGCAGCGCCTGTGTGGGCTGCAGCTCTGCTCAAGTTGGAAGTGCGAGGAGAGAATTGTTTTAAAAGTGCATGACAAGTAATTAACAGCTTCCTGAAAACGAGAAGCAGTTGAAAAATTTCACTGAAGGTTTTTTTTAAGGGTTTTTGTTGTTTTTTTTCCCCCCCCCCCCCCCCTTTTCTTTAGAAAAATAGCTTATTGGGCAAATCGTTTTCTTTCGTTCCTCTAGGGAGCTGGAGAGGTTTTCTTTAAGAACTGATATTGTGGTATATTTGGTCTCAGGAAGAAAAACCCTTTCACATCATTGGGTTTTCACAGTGTTTGGAAATGATGGACAAGCCTGGCCCAGAAAATAAGGAAGACAGGAAAGCATTGGCTGGGAGGAGAGCCACTGGTGCCCGTGTGCAGCCAGGGACACCATCGTGATGGAGATGCAGCTCCACACACGGTTCTATTCTACTCAGTTACATTGGAAACAATTAGGTTAGACCCCGCAGCTAATTAATGGCAACCTTCATGGTGAGAGCCCCATTAGGAGCACAGTATGACTGCTAAAGGAGGCAGAGGTGTCCTTTCAGTGCCCCGCACTGTTTTGCAGCTGTGGGAGTGCTCTCTGCACCGCTGCTGGACTCAAGGGACGGCACTCCCAGGTCTGGCTGTAATGATGCTAATGTGCCTCTTTCTGGTAATTTTCTATTAATTGTTTGCACTCCCTATGTGTCTTCCATCCATTAGTTACACTTTCCGGGATCGAAGCAGGCAATAAATCCTGAGGTCCGCCAAGGCTCCCACAACGCCTCTCACGCGCTCCTCCCCGCCGTAATGTTCCTCGTGCAATTGCAGCAGTCCCTATCAGGCCCCGTCCCTCTGCTCCTCGCTCTGCCAAAGACAGCGAGAGCGGCTGCCGGATCCCCCGGGTCGTGCCTGCAGAGTGCTGATAAGGGAATCGGATCTCAGCGGCGACACGAGAGGTGAAACCCAAAGATCCAGAATATTTAGCTGTGTTTACCCACAGTAATCAGCTTCTCAAATAGATGTCACTGGGAAAGCTCTTGCTACATTGATTGCACTGTTCCCCGCTTTCTGCCCAGGGGCAAACAGCTCTGATTAATATTTCACAACACTCTTTTTTTTTTTTTTTTTTTTTTTTTTTTTTTTTTTTTTCCCTGTTTCTTGTGCTCAGAGAGCTTTGATAGAGAGACACGGAATATTTTACCCTCTCTCGTGTTTGCCTGCTCCAGTAATCATTGGATTCAATCACTCTCGCAATGTTTTTATGAATTAATAACAGGCACTTTGGAGGGCTGGCGGGGAGATGGGAAATGCAATCTGTACAACCTTAATGAGCACCGTGGGGACCTGGTGCCATGGTTTCCAAAACCCTCTCTGCGCTTCACTCTAAATCATTGTCTCTGCAATTACCTGCGTGCGGCCCTCGGAGCTCTGCACACACACCTGCCTCCCGCCGTGCCCCGCTTTCATCGCAAGGGCTCATTTGGAAGCTGTCCCAATTAATTTTTGGTGGGTTTTCTTTCTGGTTTTTTTTTTTTTTTTTTTTTTTTTTTTTTTTTTTTTGGTTTGCTTTAATAAAAGCTCACCTTTGTCAGCACAGACAAAATGTTTGTCTTCGCTGCCTCGTTAGCGTGTGTGTGTTGAGCTATGCGCTCAGCGCCAGAGCAAGAGGGGATGGATGAGAATAGGGCCTGGGAATAAGGCACCCTGGGTGCTTTGCTTTGTGGGCCAGTGGGGAAGGGGTGCATATGCTCCAGCAAACACTGCCTCTGTGGATGCAGAATACCACAGGGCAAGGCAGGGCACTGTGGATCCCAGGTGAGCTGGGTGTATGCCACGTCCCCACACGTAATGGGATGGGGATGCAGTGACCAGAGCTCTGCTCCCCATTGTGAGGTGAAGAGGAGTCCAAAGTAGAGCTTCATCAGTGCTGCTGTAGGCTTTGTCTGCAGAGCTGGCTTTGCTCAGGTCTTCACGCAGACCCTCCTGCTCTCAGGCAATAGATATCTGTAAATGTCCCTTCCAACTCAAATGATTCTACACTTCCATCCCTGCTCTCTGACTTGGCACCGTTTCTTCTCCTCTGCCAAGTGGAATCCAGTTGGCACGTATTTCCCAGCCCAGGAGCATGAGCAGACCTCACTAGGGAGGACCACAGACTGAGGTCCGAGGTCTGCTTGAGACACTTCTGTTCTCACCACATGGGTACATCAGGTCAACCCCATCCACACCACACGGTGCACACTGAGCCCCCACTGCTGCCTGGTGGATCCTTTAGGGCACCTCCAGAGCACCTGGCCACAGTGGACACCTCCAGTGACCCTGAGCCTGATGTCCAGTGCTGAAGAAACGGGGCTGACCCACACGGGAGTCCTGATCTCTTGCCATGTCCCTGGGCCGCAGCAGCTGTGCTGAGAGCATATTGGGTTCCCGCAGGGGCTTTGAGGATTGGGATCCAGACAACCTTAATCCAAGACGTGCGGCTGTGCTTTTAAAAACTGTCTGAGTGGAAATTTGGCCACGGGCAATGCAATTGTGTTTCAGGCTCTAAAGCCAACTGGAGTCATTAAAACACATACTGCATTCCTCTGGAGGAAACATAGTTGTTGATAGGGCATAATTTTACAGCGCAAGTGTTGGGTCTTAATCCAACATTAGTATTTGTACAAGTTCGTGGCTGAGGAGTCCAGAAATATCAAGTGGAGAGGTTCAAGCTGTCAGACTTTTGGTGTTTCCTGGAGCGAGTTGCACTGGGAAGTGGCTGGGGAACACAGGGAGAGCTCGGTGCTGTTCGGTGGGGACACTGCAGAAGAGGAGTGATGTGCTGCTTCTCCAAGCCTCTTCCAGCACAGCCAAATGCCTCCAGCCACAGCTGTCCCAGCTTTGCATCTCTAGGAGAGATAATGGATGTCCTACATCAGGATCACTACAGCCCCTGGATTGGGCACAGCACACCGGGAGCGCAGTGCTGGGGTCACCATTCTGGTGACATCCCAGAATAGTGGAGATGTGGCACTGAGGGACGTGGCCAGTGGGCATGGTGGGCATGGGGGTGGGCTTGGGGATCTCAGAGGTCTTTTCCAACCCTAATGATTCTATGAAATGCTGATGGAGCCTCATCTGAGGGCTACCTGTAGGGCTGCAATGGGACATCCCAAGCAGCAGGTCCAGGCTGGTGCTCATCGCTGCTGGCACTGTGGACTGCAATCCTGTGCTTGTAGTCACAGACTAAACAAACAAGAAAAGCAAACCAGCAGGGTGCAGCGGGGCTGAGCTCACGGGGACAGCCCGAGACCAAACAGAATGGGAAATGACAAATGTGCCCAGTCTACCTTCACCAACTCAGCCATTCATTTTCAACCCCATTGACAGAACATTGAGCTTCATCCATCAGTGAGCCCAGAAGAGCTCCAACTTCAGGAACTTCCCTGTTTTCACTCCGTTCTGTTTACTTTCTGCCTTTTTTTTTTTCTTCTTCTTCTTTTCTTTTCTTTTTTTCCCCTAATTGCTTTTTAGAAGTCTGTTCTCAGCCTACAGCTATTTTGGAGATGTGGCACGGAGATCCCGTATGGGTGACTAACAAGTCATTTATAGAGCCTTGGCCAGCCCTGCTCCAACATTCTGCCAGCCAGACAGGCACTGCCTCTCGCAGACACGTCGGGACACGTGCAGCAAACGCATCTGAGCAACACCTACAGCTCCCTAATCAGCTTACAGCAGCACAAGCCCAGTGACGTGGGGAGAAAACAGGTCGGCCAACGCAACCTGCCCTCGGCGTCGGGCTGCGGACACGCAGCGATGCTGCAGGCTGGGTCTGGCCGTGTATGGGCACAGCCCAGCCGGTTTGTACAGATGCGTGGCTGGTGAAGCTCATGGCGAAAGAATTTCCCCCAAAACAAGGCCTGACTGTTCGCCTTCCCCATCCTCTGTGCGGCCACACGGATTTCCTGCGCTGATGTATAGAGTGTGCAGTGCAGCGCTGCCCAGTACCCAGCTCCCATTTATGCTGTATCCCAGAGTGCCCAGGATGGGTCTCAATGGCACCGCTCCCCTAACCCCTAACCCCTAACCCTAACCTCAGCCCTACACACAGCATCCTCCTCCTGCTCTCACCTTCACGCTGCCAGCTGATTTTTTTCCCCTATTCTTTTTCCCCCTTTGCTCCACGGTTGTAAAAGCTCCTGAACAATGGCCTGCATTTATCCGGAGCGGACAGCCTGCCAGCTGGCGGCCCCAGCCTTCTCATCCCCTTCCAGAGCTCTTAAAGACGACCGTCCCAGAAACTCGGCTGCGCGCTGCTCTGAGAAGTCCCTGCCCTCTTAAATGTCTGGGCACCAATACAATTAATGTTTAATGCGGCATTCTTGCTTCCCGGTTGCCATTCTCTGCAAAACAATGGGGTGTTTTGCCCATGAAATTACTGCTCTGATTAGGAGGAATATGTCTGCCATTAGACTTTCAAATGCGATCCTTTTGCTGCGCAGCGTTGGCAACGCAGCCCCGGTTACCCCGGTGGTATTTCTGTTCCTAAAGGAAAGAGCACGTGCAGATAAGGGGCTGTTATACACCTACTGGGGAAAAGAATGGGCTTTGCATGGATGGATGCAACAATAGCATCCGGGGCGTGCAGGGATCTGCCAGGACACAGCAAACCCACAGCTGTACGTATACGTGTGTGCCGTAGTCCATATTTTAACTGGGACTTTCCCTCTCCTCACGTGCAGCCTGGGCTGAGTTGCTGGGGTTGCTTTGCTACAGGTGTGCTCCTGAAACTCCCCTGAAGGCAACACCTACCCCCCCTAAAGCCACACAGGTGCCCGGCCTCTATATGTCAAGGCCTTTAAATTCACACCAGGTGATTCAGGTTGTTTGGTCAAGAGCAACACTGGGTCAGAAGCCTCTGTTGAGAGAGAGAAGCAGAAAGGCTCAGAGGTGAGAATCCACAGGATGGTGTATTTGCATGGCAGTGGCACGGGGTGTGAGTGCAACATGGGGTGCCCAGAGTGGATGTGGCACCCAGTTATAGTGTGGGATGCACAAGGTACTGTCTTAGTCCTCCTAGGAACACTGGGTTGGGGTTTTTCTCAGCAGGAGGCTCAGAAGCACAATGGGACCCCAATGAATTGTTGAGGCTCCCACTCCATATGAGTGGCAGCATCTGTAAAGAGGAGATACTGGGGATGAGGGTTGTGTAGCCCCACTCCCAGCCCCTGGGTAGGGGCACAGAGCGAGCCCAGGATCCTGCTCCCTATGGAAGGCCTCACCCCAAGGTCCTGGAAGGCCCTGTGAATGGCAGGTTGGTGGTACAGGCAAAGATACAGCCGAGCTCTGTGTTGCTGGATCTGGTGGTGACAGAGGAGTTGTTTATTCCTCCCCATTTCTGAGCACGTGAGAAAAGAGCATTGAGCACAGAGGGAGTTAGGATGGGACCAAGGCCATCCTGCCCCAGCCAGCGCCCCCCTCACCAATATGTGTCTCTTCCTTAAGTGCAGAGAGTTTCTTTCCGGAGTTCAGCTGATAGAAATTCCCACTGGAGCAGCTGAGGCTGGCAATCAGCTCACTCATTCTTTGCTTATCATCACAAACCTCTGACCTTCAAACGGTGCTGGTGCGGTGCCCGGCTGAGCAAACTGAAAAACGGGGGGGGGCAGTCTGTAGTGCTTCTGCACCACGAGGATGTGTGATGTGGGTCTCCATCCTATGTGGCAGTGAGGATGCACAGTGTGGGTCCCCATTCCATGGGTGACCCTGGAGGGGCTGAGCGTGGCCCCTGCAGGTCCCCAGCCCCAGGGTCCGTCATGGCACAGCCATGCATCGCACTGTAGGGTGGCCCAATGTGTGCAATGGTAGAGATGGGCACCTCTCCATCCCTGCATTCCCCAGACTTGTGATTCGGATGGAACAGGGGTTGGGTTTTGAGGATCCCGCTGCCTTTCAGGGCAGCACTTTCAGCTTCCATCCTCAGGTGCAGCTGATGGGCTTTATGGTCTCTTCTCCCTAGAATGAGCCACAGCGATGCTCTGAAGGCAGCCCATGTGCTATCCCTATTGCTCCCATTTGGAGACAAAGTGGGGCTGTGAGGATGGAGGGGACCGCGGCTGCTGCGTAAGGGATGGAGGCAACTGGTGTGCCAGCAGGCACGGAGGAATGCAGCGGGGAGGGGGGGGGATGGAGGGGGGCAGAAATTAATAATTATCTAAGCACACCCCTATCACTGTTCATCAAAATTTGCCCGTGCTTCATTCCAGCCTCCTTTCTTCTTCTTGCCTCCAGTAAGTACTTCAACATCCTTTTTAAAAATTAAAGGGGGAGGGTTATGGAACAGATAAGAGATAATTGCCTAGCTTTGACTCTTCTATTGATGTGAAAATAGGATTGGAATTACTCACTCTGGTTGAAAGGTTAGTTGAAGGTTATTACAGGAAAATTGTTATTCATACATTTTTTCTGTGCTGCTGGATAGCCTAAAAGATTAAATTCACAGAGTGCATAATGACCCATCACAACGGACAATGGTGGGAATAATCTCCAGAGACTCAGATAACAGAACAGAGACTTCTTTGAATAATTCATGGCTCAACAGACATCCCTCACTAACAGATTACATGCGAGTTTTCATTAGAAAGGAGATAATTTAAAGTAGCTTTAAAAATAACCGCTATTTTTAACGGAAGTGGAATTACCATAAGCATTTATGCGGTTTGTTTATGCTTTCATAAATCTGCTTTCCTCCTGACCTTCATGCCATGGGAACGCAGCATGGGGGGGGGGGGGGGGGGGGGGGGGCGAGGGGAGAAAGAAAGTCATTGTTTGTGGCAATCCCGTGCTGGTAGTGCATGATGTTGGCTGTGCGTGGAGCCTGCAGCTCAGGTGCTGTGGGGTGCAGGGAGGGTCGGGGGGCTGCAGCTGCCCTTTGCAGTGGGGGTGGCAGGAGGAGGATGCTCCGTGCTGTCCTCACCACTGCCTGGGAATCGCCTGCCTGTTTGGGTTTATCTCTGAACTTCGTGCCGTGGGATGGCTGTTCTGCCCTGGATGCTGGCTGTTTAGGTGATGAGAGTGTTTGTTAAGGCCTGATAGAGGCCCCCGATACGCATCTCTAGCATTGTTCTGTGCTTTAACAAATCGATCTTAATTGATATTTAGTAAACATGCGAGAGGTATCATCGCATCTAAATTAAAGAGTAATTAAAGCCCTATCATTCGGGGCTGTGTAGAGCACAAGTTTTCCAGCAGCGGGGATGAGGACGGTGCCGTCCCTGCTGTTGGGAGCATGGGTGGGTTTACCCTTCTGGGCACCCCTGTGGTGGGGATTGAAGGGGGAGGGGGGGGATTTTGCAAAGCCTTCCTCCTCCTTTTGCAACCTCCTCACAGCTTCAGGTCCAGCTGAGAAAACCAACGCAGTTGGGCGGAGGAGGCAGCAGTTGTGCAGCAGGGCGAGATGAACACCTGAAGGATAATCTGCCCTCAGTGCTGCTTACTGATGTGCCACCGCTCCTCTGGGAGAGCAGCAGCTCCAGAAATGTTTGTTTTCTCCCACCAGGTGAATCTGTGGGCACTGTGTGGGGTAAATGCAGACTGAATTAACACGGGGCTGCCTAGCGGTGTGCCATCACGTGCCACCTTCCTCTGCCTCCATCCCCGCTGCTGGCAGAGCTTATTTAGAGCACGCGAGGGAAGGTTTTGACCTCGAGCAGCTGCAGAGAAGGAAGCAGAAGCAATTCTGCTGCAATCAATGGCATTTCCCTTTCTTCTGGCCTTGCCAAGAGCAGAATCTGCTCTCAAGTCTGCAGGAAGCAAAGTTTTCCTTCTTTTTGCAAGAGGTGTTAGCTCTCACTGCCTCTTCCTGCGACCAAGCAGTTGTCCCCATTCCCCTCCCAGCCCTGGGACAGCCATGGGCACTGTGTGATGGAGCCCTGAACTGGGGCTGCTTGGGCCCTGTGCCCATTGCATAACAACTGAGAGGGGTTTATCCATGCAGGAAAGCACAGCAGCTATGGAGGTTTTATTCCCACTCACCCCTCCAGGTATTCGGGTTGGAGATAAATCATACTTGAGTCTAAAGGAGGTGAGTGAGGACTTTTACAGATTTAACGTGAAACTCTAACATCGTCTTTCCACTAAAGCTTCTGTCAATAAATCATTTTCTAATTATCAGCTTAAATTATCAGCTAAGCGTTTCTAAATGATCTCTGGAGTGATTCCTGATGGAAGATGTTGAGAGCAGCACTAAGGAGGTCTGAGAAGGTCGCTCTCCTTCCTTCTGAAAGGCTTTCTTTAAAATGCTCTCTTTCTTTTCCACCTCTCAGAATCCCATCAGCTGAGTATGCAGGATGGAATAAACCCCAGCACCCCTAAATGGGGGGAGGTACAAACCCATATCCAACCTCTGACCTGTGGCAGCGGGTTAGATGAGGTGCTGCCTCCTGCCACCATTAATCCTGATAGCAATTAGAGGTGCCTGATGGCTGCAGGGTGGGTGCCCTACAGGTGATGTGCAGGATGCTAGGCCTGCAAAGTGCCATGCTGTGGTCAGGGCTGTGTCCCCTGTGTAGACATCTGCTAGTAGATGAGCATGTTGGGCCCTCTGCATCTCAGCTGGATTCTTATCCATGTCATGTTTTTCACAAGAGCTCTGAAGAACTCTGGTTCAGCCCCAAGGTGGCGCAGGGAAAGCACTTTAATTACTGCTGTTTTCAAGGTTGGAATCAAGCTCAGCCCTCTAATAACTCTCGGGAAAGAAGGTGCTGTCTGAAGGTAAAAGGTTAATGGGACTACTTCCAGCCCCTGTAGAATCAACAGCAATTAGAGCTGACCAGCATAAGCACTCATTAAAACAGTGCAGTCAGGTGGTGAAGCAGTGGCACACAGCACTGAGCGCCCCTCCCTGTGCCCACGGCTGTGATATGAGGCAGAGCATCCTTGGAGGAGGAGAAGCAGTGGTTTGGCTCCTGGTTGCACGTGGGCGAATGCCTCCCACTGCTGCTGCCTGCACAGCCTGGGCAGGATTGTGCTGTTTCTTTGGGGAATGGCCAAAATGCAGAGGAAGAGATGGAGAGCTGCACGCTGCCTGTGGATGGAGGTGGAAGGGTTTGGCACCGTGGGGGTTTCCCTGGCTGCTGAGCTGCTCAAGCACCCGCTGTCTGCTGGGCACAGAGCTCCCATGCTGAGGATGGAGCCCAAACATTCCCATGGGGTTTCAATGACCCAAAGGGATGAGCCAGCTCAGGGTCCCCTTCGCTTTGCGCGCAGCTCCGGCCACTTAAAAGCAATGCAAAAATTATTTTCTTCTCCACCAGGAGGAAGTTTACAGGGTTTGTCGTGTTTCCCATATTGCCCTAATTAATGCAATTAACCAAGCACGCCCTGGGGCGGGGAGCTGGGAGGGCTCTGTTCCAAGGGGTGGGACGGAAATGGCCCCCAGCGTTTTCCAATGCCTTCACTCCCCCCTGCGAAGCGCCTCAATTGGTGCGTGAGCCCACGAGCACAGCAGCACGCTGCTCCTCCTGGGAAGGAGTAGCTCAGCTCTCAGCGCTGTGAGAGGTCTGAAGAGCTCCGCATGAGAGCTGTATTGGTATTCGATGGCAATCCTCCTCGGTTCCTCTCGTTCCCCCTCCCGCTCTCTGATTTCTCACTTTCTTTTCCTCTGCCCCGATTAATCTTATTTCATGGGCTCCATGACAACACGAGCACCCGAGGAGCTCGCTCTCCAAACCCTTATTGAATTACGTGCGGGGAGATGGGGTTTGCTCAGCCCTGAACCACGTGAGTGTGATGATGCTGTGAAGGTCGAACACAGGATTTCAACAGGGGTTGGAAGCACATCACCCAGCAGCGGTGTGGGGGCTCGGCGTATCCCTGCTGGCTCTCTAAATCACCCTAAACAGGGGTGTGGGGAAGGGGATGCAGGGAGGGGGCTGCCCTGTTTCCCCCTGGCAGTGCCCTGAACCCTCCACGCCCCCAGGGACCCCCAAAATAAACTTTTTGTGCGCACACCAATACTTATCTGATGCTCCCTCTCCCCTTAACATTCCGTTTCCGTGGGCGCCCACCGAAAGCAGCCGCAGCTGCGGAAGGATGCTCTGTGATTTACACCCATTGGGGACGGACGGCAGCACGAAGGACGCTGGAGGAAGGGCGGGGAGAGCCGTTTGTTTTTATGGCCTCCTCCTTTTCAGCTAATGGGAGACTCCCAGCGAGACCGCTAATAGGTTTCCGTGTCACGGCGGTGCCGGGGTCAGCGCGGCCCCGCGTGTCTCCCGGGGATGGAGCCGCTCCTGGATACGAGGCCGCAGCGCTGGGCACGCAGCTGCCGCAGGGCTGCATTCATGGGGATGCGGATCCCCACCCCGGAGGGGCTGTAAATATCCCTGCCCCAGCCTGCCTAAAGGCTTTTGTCTGTGCTTAACGACGCGGCTGCTAATTCACCCGTAAGGAGGGAGGGAGCTGTAAATAACAGTTCGGTTTTTTGGTTTTGTATTTCTTTTTTTTTTTAAGAAAAGGCCCTCTCA
This sequence comes from Tetrao urogallus, assembly GCF_951394365.1. Lineage (NCBI taxonomy): Eukaryota > Metazoa > Chordata > Aves > Galliformes > Phasianidae > Tetrao > Tetrao urogallus. Next base: position 986,076 of record NC_136824.1, on the reverse strand, counting down.
ATGGGATGCTTTTCACCAGGAGCTTTGCAGGGCGCTGCTCCTCCGACGTGCTGCTGGAGGATGCACGTAGCCAGGGGGATGCACAGGGCTGGGAGCTCCTTCAGGTGTCCCCAAGGCACACACTGAGACCTGCATTTTCACTCCCTGAATCAAACGCATCCTCTGAATTCCTTTCCATTCACAGCTGAGCCGACAGCACATCGGCAGAGGTGGCGATGCTCCCACCTCACCAACAACCAGCACGGCTCATCAGCGTGAGGATTCCAGTCAGAAGGGTTTGGTTGCTCCTCTGGGCAGTTTGGCTGAACGTGCCTGCAGCGTTTGCACCGTGCTCAGCAAACCCAGGCAGTGCCGGTGCACGGGGGCTGTGCTCAGCCTCTGCCCTGCCTGCTCTGAACATGTGCGGCTGCAACAGGTTGCTCCGTGCATCCCTCTATTGCAACTGCAGGGCTTTCTGCTCCTCACAGAGCAAGTGCATGCTGCAGGATCGCTTTCAAAATGGAGAAGATTTGGTAAAAGAAAGGTTTTGCCGTTGCTCAAATAAAGACTTCTCCCCACTGAAGTGGTGATGTTTGCTCTGGGAGCAGCCAGAGGGCTGCCCGCCTGCTGCACAACCTCGAGGCACAGCTTTCTCTGCCAATGAACTCTTCAAAAGCAGCAGGAATAGGGCAACTGAAACACACCGTGCCAGAGCTGATCCAAAACACCCTGACGTGATGCCGGTCTGCTGGCCTTCATCTCGTCTGCCCGAACAGCCCCAAACATCCCATGGCCTCATGCACTGACTGTGTGTGTGCCTTCCCAGGAGCCATCCCTCCCGAGCACACGCGCAGCCCTTAATAACGAGCAAAGCAGATGATGCATGAGACACTCGCAGGCTGTTAGTGCTCCCATGTATCATTGCTTGAGAGTTTGGGAAGGAAAATTGCATTAGAGGCTTGTGTGAGGGGAAGCTCCCTCTGGGCTCTGCAGAGGGGGAGGCTGCTGCACCCCGAGCTTTGGGGTTTGGGTTGGATAGGCGATGAGCTTCAGCCCTTGCTGCCCTGGGTTTTGCTGGGGGTTTTGCTCCCTGCGTGGTGCTGGTTGGGCAATGAGAGCCACCAGGAGCTGGGAGGTAGTTCTGACCTCCTTCTGTTTCTTTATGGAAAGGCCCTTGGGGAGTTGTTTGTGGGATGGAAGGCGCTGCTTGGAGCCTTCCTCTTGCTGTGCAGTGCTAGATGTGCATGGACCCAAGAAGCCCAGCCCCCATGCAGCCACCAGCATGACTTTGGGGCCACACATTGCCGTACTCAGAGCTCACAAATGAGATGGAAATCACCCAGAACGGCTTCCAAGCACTGGAAGATTATGGCCTTCAGGACAGGTTTCCATATCTGGCAATGTATTGGCAGCTTCTGGCTGCCACGTCATGCTCACAGAGCTGCGGGATGTGTGTCTGAGCCCATGGGTGCTCCCTGCAGGGTTGGTGATGGGATCTGTGCTGGGATCTGTGCTCACCCCGCTCTGTCTGCCCTCATGGTGATGTTTTGCTGGATGGCAGAAGAGCAGGGCTCTGACCTGAGAAGGGATTTCATTAAGAAGTGCAAAGTTTGCCATTCCAGTCCTCTTTTGCCACCTGGTATCGCCCAGAAGGTGTATTACTGTTGTTTTTTTTCCCCACTCTTATTCCCCCCTTTGTTTTCAGACCAGACCCAGATCCATGGAGTATTTAGTGTCAGCATCCGAGTGTGTGCTTTCATGCACGGCGTATGCAAATGCAAGGTGATTTATTTTATAAAAGTGTTTTTATTGCAGCTCCCAGCACTGCTGCTACCAGCTGCTCTGAGCATCACTTGGACATTAAAGTGCTGTTGACAAAATTGTTCCCAGCGGCGTGCAGCACAGATGTATGTCTCCCTTCCAGCTGACGCTCAGCACCTCAGGAGGATGAAGGCAGGGATGTGGCCTTGCTGTCCCACCGGCTCTGTGGGTACAGAGGACATGGCAGGACAAGGGGAGGAGCCCAGCCCAGCCCCCAGGGAGGAAGGCTTTAGGGGGAAGCAGCTCAGCTCCTTTCATTTAAGCACACTGGCTAAGTGAGGATGGGGTGGGGAAAAGGGCATGTGGTATTACTGCAGTAATGTCATGTTTTCTGGTAATCATGAGAGAGTGATCTCAAAACCTGGTGTGCTTTGGAGGGTGCCCTGTAGGCGATGCTGGGCGATGGGCCAGGGCATGGAAAGGGGATGAGGCCAGTATGTTCCTTCTTCTGCCTTTTATCAGCCATAGTCAGGGACTGAATGCTAACATGGGGTCCTGGGAATGCAGGACAGGAACTAAAGTCCTTCACTGAGTGTTTCAGTGAGTCCTTCAATGATGGCTAGGGGACAGTTTGGAGGTCTTGGTACTTCAGGATGCTCAGCCACACATCCACAGCAGGCACAGAGCACCTGGAGGGACCACCAGCACCAGGAGGAGAAATACACGGTGTGGGATTGCAGGGAGGGCTGGAGGACAGATCCAGGGCTGTGGGCATTGCTGCAGGAGCACATGGTGGGACGTCGCAGGGCATTCACCCCCAGCAGCAGGGCCTAAAATAAGTCTAAACCCAGATCTTCTTTCTGGAGAGCTGGTTCAGAAGGATGGGAAGGCGATGACAGCTGAGTTTGGGGAGGAGGAGTTAACAAGCAAGGGAAATAGGAGATAAATAGCAAAAGAATGCTTCGGCCCATTCATCCTGGAGCCTTACTAAATGTACCGTGAATGATTCCTTGCAAAATTGAGCTGTATGTACACTTGCTTGATGGCACTGCAGTGAATTGCTTCTTTAGTAAATCTGTCATGTATGCATAGACATTAAGGCTTTTTTTAATGTAAGAACGGTGCATGTCTTCAGGTTGAATATCTCTTGCCACGAGCAAAATTAGATTCCAGTGCTCCGTCCTGAATCCCTGGTATTCGTGCTGGGGGTCATGGTGGGAGTGCTCCGTTCCTGGAATGTCTCTGTGCCTGCCTCAGATGTCGTGATTTTGCCCCAAACTCAACAGGCATGGAAAGGGCCAGGGCAGCCTGAATAGCAGCAGCCATCACTGTGGTCCATCCTGTCCCTGTCCTGGTCCTGTGCTCTCACCCTGGTCATGGGCTGCAGGGATGGGATGGCTGTAGAAGTGAGACCCCAGGAGCATGACGTCTGGTCTTGTGGCCATCCAGGCCTCTCTGTGGGGCAGTCACAGTGCACGCAGAGCTGCTGTGGGGTCATGGTGTGGCTACAGCGTGCATTCAACGTGTGCATCCAACACGGAGCCCAACACACGCGTCCAACGCATGCACACAACAGATGTGTCTAACACGTGCACCCAGTGCATGCATGCAACCTGCCCAATGACTGCATCCAGCACACGTATCCAGCACATATTCAGTGTCTGGCCAACATATGCACCCAGCACGTGCATCCAAGAGAGTCCAGCACACGCATTTGAATGCATGCACCCCACGTGTGCATCCAGCACCCAGTATGTGCACCCAATGCAGTGGCACTGCACATCCATTTCCACAGCCCACGGGTCACTGCATGCGCACTGCTTAGAAACAACCTCCTCATGCCCTGATTTCTTCCTTTGCTAGTCCAGAAGAAAGATTTCTTATTTCTACTAGCAGGGTCACCGAGAGGGTAAATGCATTAATGCTGCTCCTGGATGGATGGTGCTGTTAAAACAAAGTCTTCCTGCTATTTGTACACTGGATTTGGCTCTGAGAGCTGCTGGCCGTTGGCTGTGTATTTACACGCTGTGCTCCCAGTCCGTGGGATGGAACAGATATATTTCCAAGATACTCTCTTTTCCATAAAAATATTTGATTGCAGTATTGACAGAGCTACTGATGTAAAAGGGCAAGGAAATATTTCCAAATGGTTTATCTGACAGCCGTAAATTTCGTCTCATGTTGCTTATTGACCTCTAATTGTTTCCAGTAGTAGCAGGAGACAGGAAGATCAATAGGGCCGGGGAGGTAGTTAATATCCTTGCTGTGTGCTTAACTGTAGTTAGAAAACAGTGGGATTAATCTCCCTGTGATTTTTAGCAGGTTTGTAACTGAACCTTCCGGCACTGCTTCCTGACCTTCTCTGTATGCTGGTTTCACGTGAAGACCTGAGCTCCCCTCAGCCCATAGATTTGGGATTATGACTGCCTGAAAACAAACAGAAAGAGGTGAGATGTGCCTGTGGGAGAAGGGGCAGCCCAAACACTGCCTCAGAGCACACGGTGACTTCAGTACTGCGCAAGATGCAAACCCTGCTGAAGATGCTCCTCCTGCTGAAAAGCACAGCCGCCCCATTAGCTCTGTGTAAGGGAGTTTCAACACAGCCAATGCCGGGATGCTGCAATCCACTGCTATCAACAGAGGATTTATTCTTTTTTTTTTTTGCCATTTGCAATTTATGACCTTCAGTGCCCGGATAAGTGCAATGATTTCCCATCACTTCAGGAGCCCATGGGCGTGCACGTGGATTGCTGCACACGGCTGCAGTTCTGCTCCTGCACTGCCATGGCTGTGCTGGGCCGTGCAGCTCAGAGCTGAGAGCAGACCCTGCGGCACACTGCACCAAAACCACTGGCCCCAACCCACACCCATTTCTACCACTGTTCCCATGGTCCTCGGCTTCCTTCCTCCTGCTCAGGCATCAGCTGCTCAATTTGCATCCCAACAGTTGCACAACCCAAAGGACACATTTGCAATGCAAATATATGGCTTGCTCATGAAAATAAGGAGCAGCAAACTGACAGGGTGCTGCCTGCGTTTGCTGCAGGGAGTGGGCTACATGGGCACTGCATACACTGCAGACACCATGGGCGCTGCATACTTTGTATGCACTGCAAACACTGCAGGCACCGAATGCATTGCAAACATCACGGGCACTACAGGGCACTACTACCATGGGCACCAGCACGGTGAGTGCTCAGCCTCCCATCAGCACCACTCCCAGTGTGAGCCACAGCCAAGGAATTCTCAGCCACCCTTCCACCATTTCTGCTTGCCTATGCCACCCCATTCCGATTCACAGGTGCTCTGTTGACTCCTGCACCTCGCAGAAGTGAAAAGTTCTAATCTAACATCACAGAATCACAGAATCACAGAATTGTAGGGGTTGGAAGGGACCTCCAGAGCTCATCGAGTCCAACCCCCTGCCAAAGCAGGTTCCCTACAGCAGGTCGCACAGGTCGGCATCCAGGCAGGTCTTGAACATCTCCAGAGAAGGAGACTCCCCCACCTCCCTGGGCAGCCTGTTCCAGTGCTCCGTCACCTCACTGTAAAGAAGTTCTTGCACATGTTTGTGCGGAACTTCCTATGCTGCAGTTTCCAGCTGTTTCCCCTTGTCCTGTCTCCACTCACCACTGAAAACAGTCTGGCCTCGCCATTCTGCCCCCCACACCTTAGATAATTATAGACCTGGATCAGGTCCCCTCTCAGTCTTCTTTTCTCAAGGCTGAACAGACCCAGTTCACTCAGCCTTTCCTCATAGGAGAGATGCTCCAGGCCCTTCACCATCTTCGTGGCCCTAACATCCCTAAGTCTACTTTGGAGCAATCCCATCCTCCCCATCTCATGCTCTGGGGTTTGCTATAGGTTTGGGCGAGGCAGGATATTTCTCTTCTACCTTTCGGGGGTCTTCGTGCTAAGCTGCACCAGGGGAGGCTCTGGTGGGATACTGGGGGGATCTTCCTCTTTCAAAGAGCAATGAGACACCAGCACAGGTTGCCCAGAGAGGCAGCGGGTTCACCGTCCCTGGAGGTACTCAAGAACCACAGGGATGTGGCACTGAAGGTCACAGGCAGTGGGCACGGTGGGATGGGTCGTGTTGGGCTTGCTGATCCTGGAGGTCTCCTCCAACCTTAACGCTTCTATGGCTCTATCTCCATCTCCATCCCGCAGGTGGGGCAGGACAGGGGTGCAGCCCCCGGGTGCAGAGCCGCAGTGGGCAGCAGGGCTGCAGGTGATGCTGTGGGGCAGCCGTCAGCACGGCGCAGCACAAACCGCTGCTCCTCCTGTCAGCACCAATCACGGCGGAGCAGTAATCTTTCATTAGAGCATTCAGCACTAATTGCTGGCAAAATGCCACGTGCCTATTTTCTCGTTTTAACAAAACATTTATGCATGAAAGATTTAATGCCAGGTATCAAGCATATCATTGTAAATTTACCACTAATTAAGCCTAATTAAAATAATTAAATGGCTGCGGAGCCACAATGTGAATTGAAATCACATTTCCTCTTGTGTGCACACCACTCTTCCCGCTGCCCCTTACTTCGAATTGAAGATACAAATATTTTCCTATTCAGATTCTGTGCGGCGGAGGGGATTTAATCCCAGATAATGCTGCGATTCCACGGCGAGTTTTTCAATTGCGGGACCTCTTGAGAGTTTTCTTTATCTGGATGAAGTACGGACAATTTGACAAATCTGTTCCTCCGAGCAGTCGCTCGCTTTTGCATATTCATTACTCCTTGGGTTTTTAATCAAAGTCGCTGACGGACCCTCTGCACGGTGTAAATATGCTCATGCATAATGGATGGTGTTGCGCCGGTGGCTGCGCGGTGCTGCCTGCACGCACCAAATGGTGCTGCAGATGTGTGCACCGTGCACTGCTCCGGCACCAGGCAGCAGCCCCTGGCGCTCCATCTGCTCCTTGGCCCCAGGTGACAGCGGGAGCAGGGAGCTGTTTGCTGTCCTGCTGCTGGTTGCTTTGCTTTTTGCTTCTGGTGGACCACACACCGCTGTGCATCTTCAGAATGCAGCGGGTGCTCACCCTGCAGGTGCATCGCTCGCTCTCCAAAGGGGAAATCTGCTTTCCCAGCCCAGGAATACAGTGTTTGTGGGATGGGCAGCACTAATCACCCCCTGGTTCAGCCGCTCAGAGCGCAGCACTTGCAGGAGGTGCAGAGCAAGGCACGCACTGCAAGTTAATGAAGGCGCTGGAGGAGCTGTGAGAACGGCTCTCTTATCAGTGAAACAATTAAACGCATGGTTTTGACCTAAAAGGACACGAGGAGAAGGGGAATCGTAATTGAGCAATCGAGAGAGAACACGCTGTGCTCACAGGGCCCGGGTGGCCCATCGCAGGGGTTGGCTCTGGGCAGGCTCACATCACTGAGACTGCTGGCTGCCCTGAGAACAGCCCCAAAGCAGTGGGGGAAGCGGAGGGGGTTTATCCCTCCCATGTCCCCCAGCCTCTGTGTGGTGGGATTAAATCCCCATGCTCAGGGTCTGCTAATCCGCTCGGGGGGAATGGGAAAGAGCGCAGCGGAGAGAGACAATCCCTACTGCAAAGGGGGTTGGTTCTGTTGGGATCACGGCGAGGTTGGGCTCCAGATACAGGAGCTTGCAGCTTGCTCTGTGTCACACTGCAACGAGGGTTAGGAAGAACTCAGCAGCCAACCCTGTCTGCCCTACAGAGGAGTTTCCCTCAGCGTGTTTTCTGGGTGAACTTCGTGTTGCTGCATTGCTCTATGCACTTGACCCAGTTTTCGCTGGATTTCAGGAGGTTGGAGCTGTCAGCTGGCTCTACTGGTTGCTTTTGCTCCTGCAACGCCTTGCATGCTGCTGTTCCACTGTGAGCAGCAAGCAGGAGCTGGCAGCTCTGCACTGCCGAGTGCCCCCTGCACTTCCCCTGGCCTTGTGTGTGATCTGTCTGATCCTGCAAACCAGGACGGTCCTTTCCAAGGCTCCAGCTGTCCCCCAGGCTCCAGAGGATGCAGGACCAAACATGTTGTCACGCAATAATTCCACTGTCGGGCTGCTTCGTTGATTTATTGCTGCTTTTTGCTGTCTGATTTATGGGCTTCATGCTTTGGCCGTTTTATTGATTCATACCCAGCTCTTGTCTCATCCCCTTGGCTCCAACGGAGACGGCAGAGGGTCCTGTGGGATTTGGGATGGCCCATGGCACGGCTCAGGGAAAACACTGTGTCACACCAAGGATTTTTTAAACTCTCTGGGTTTTTGCCTGGAGGGTTGTGCCCTTGGTGGGCTAATCAGATGAGTGCTGGGTCTTTGCAGTGGGAAACCCAGTTGGGTTGCTGGGTGCCACCAGCGATGGACCTGAGGAGATTCCTTTGCTACTGGGAACAGACAGAACCAGCAAACAGGGACAGAGCAAAACCCTGCAGGAGAAGCAAACCCCTTGCAAGAGGAGTAAACTGCTGCAAGAGGAGCAAACCCATACAAATTGTTGGGGCGGGGGTTTTGTCTCCATAGCCATCATGCAGCTGCTGCTGCTGCTCATCTGAGTGGGTTTGGGGGCAGAAATAGGGTCACCTTGCAGCACTGCCCTGCACCTTGTCACCACATTGCAGCCACCACAGAGGAATTGGGGTTTGTGCCGGAGCTGAACTCTGGCATTGCCACAGGTCTACTCACAAAGCAAACGCACGTTTCTGTCCCTGGCTGCAGGGAAGAGCTCAAACACCCCAAGCCAAGCCCTGAGCAACCCAGAGGCTGTGACACCCCATGCTCTACTCTTCCATGGGGCAGAGCTTCATCCCATTCCCTGTTTCCCTACAAGGAGCAGGGCAGGGCCGTGTGTTTGCAACGCTTTCCTTTCCTGTAGCTGGGGGGATATTTGTCAGCCTGGCACGGGGCTGGAAGGAGCTGACAGAGGCAAATGAAAGGGAGAGGAGTGAGGAGCGGGGCCGGCCAAGGCAGCCATGCATTATTTACCACCTCTCACATGTGTGGTCCCAGCCAGGTCTCCGATGGAGCATAATGGATTGCAAAGCTGCCTTTGTGTGCTCGGTGTGACCGCTGCTGGATTTTAGATTTGAGTCATTCAAGGGAAGCCTGGGCAGTGCTGCATGCAGGGCGGTTGACCTCTTGGTGCGCTGGCTCGTTTCCTTCAGTGTGGCTCCAGATCCACTCATTATGCTCCAGCGTAATGAGTCAGCTCCCATCTTTGGGTCCCACTCCATGCTGCAAGCTCACCCCATAGCCTGGGGCCCCCATTCTGTGCACCCTCTTCCCCTCAGCCTGCTCCAACCCATGCAGCTGCAATGCGTGGCCCATTCATCTCCCTGCTCTCAGTGGTTTGCATGATGAGGCTGTATTTCTCTTTTTATAACCGAGGAAAGAAGTAGTTAGGTTAAAAAAAAAAGAGAGAGAGGGAAAAGAGAACAAGAGGTGTTGGTTTTCTGCAGAGAGCTGCCTGTAATTGTAGCTGTGAAGGTAGATGCTCTGCAAGCCCACAGGGAAAAAGCCCCTCCAGGTCCATAAATAATTCAGCTGCTCTGAAATAGACTGCGGGCACGTCGGAGGAGTTCCTCTGCTGCAGATAAATCTATTGATCCATGTTTGTTCTCAACCCTGGAGACAGCTGCAGGCATCCCCTGTGCAGGAGACGAACCCCCACAGTCACTGCGTTCCCATGGCTGGCATTGGGCAACTGCCCCAAGGAGCACCCAGTGCCACAGCTCCATGCTCCAAGTGTCACCCACTGATGCTCAGTGCCACTCATCACCTGCTGGCATCAGGCACATGGAGGCCAGGCTGGTTGTCCCCTCCATGGGCTCACCCTATGGTGACCTCTCCTCTTAACTCTACGATCAATAATTAACCTACCAGACTAATCACCCTGGAGCTTCCAAAGAGGAGCATTTCCAGCCCCCAGCTTAAACACCACAAGGCTAATGTTGGGTCGTTACCTCCTTGGGTCCCGGGGGGCTTTGGGGGCTGCAGTGATGGGATCCAGTGTCCCTCCTGCTGCTCCCTGCTGGGATCTGCACTGCCATGGGAACTGAGCTCCCCTCCATCAGCCCAAGCACCCAAAGCACCACAGATTCCAAGTCCCCCTACCCAGCCCTGCTTTGCTCAGAGCTCCCATCCCATAAGACAGCCACGATGGAGCCGGGGAGCTCTTTGGGTCCCTCAGTGCTGCGTGGGGCAAAGGGACTCCTCCTCGCTTTCCTAAAGGCCACAGCCTACAGTCACACAGCTGGCCATGAGGGATCCCTGCCCCACACTCTGTTCCCTTCCTGGAGTGTCCAAGCAAACTCTGAGGAGAGCTTGGGCACAGCTCTCCTCATTGAGCACATGGAAAGATTCCACTGCTTCACGTGGATTAAGCACTCAGTTTTACTTGGATTAATTGTTTTTTTTTTTTTCCTTTTTTTTTCCCCGTGAATATAAACCATTTTGCATTTCAAAATCCTTCAGCAAACAGAGCAGTTTGTGTTTGCTAATTTAAAAACAAATATTTGCCTGCCAAGCAAATATAGTCTCTGAGGATGTGCTATTAATAGGATAATTAGGCAGCCGGTAATGAAAAGGATTGCTGGTAATTATGGCAAGATTTGTTTTGGCATTTGAAGGCAGAAAGGGAGGCTGAAGTGCTAAAATCTACCTTAGAGTTAATTAGCGCTATTAGAATACACCTGAAAAAATAGGGCAGCTAATGAACGCGTCAGTCCGCCTTTAAAGGGGCCGCGGCAGCGCTTTCCTGGGGGATGTGTGAGCTGAAGGCAAAGCCCTCTCCCAGCTCTCCAGGAAACGTTTGGGGCTGAGGTGTGAGGATGGGGCTCTGCAGCACGGCTTGGGCTCAACCTGCAGCATTTGGGGCTGTGGAACCGATGGCGCTCGGAGGGTTTGGGGTGAAGATGGGTGGTTGTGGGTGTTGGGATGCTGCAGGTGCAGGGGGTGGGTTGAGACCCCGAGCAGAACGGGGCTGTTGTGTAAAACCTCCCCTTGCTGCGAGCTGCAATGGATGTGCATTTGTCGCCGTGCGAGAAAACCACCGCGGCGGCTGGCTCCGAAATGATTAATTAGAAAATTACATTTATATAACCCTCTAATCTGTATCTGTGCGTTGCCAAGGGCAGAGGCAGAGGTAGGGGAATTACATCCAGATTAGCTCCGAGCCAAAAGAAGCCCAGATCTGAGATTATTTGGAGGGCAGAAATGTACCGATGTTGGGGGGAAAAAGAGCCAAAATTGGGATTTTTTTTTTTGCTTAATTCTCCCCTCCCAAAATTAAAAGAGAGAGAAGAAATGAATGGGGCGAGGCAGTGCCTGCCGGGGTTACTGGGTAACCCTGCAAAGCAAGAGGTGAGATTAGAGAAAAAGCTTATTTCCAGCTGAACATGGCCTTCAGTTTCCCAAACAAAATTGCTTTTATTCTTCTCAACATGTGTTCAAAAAGATTAAAGAGCTGTAAGCTTGCACGGCTTAATAAGAGTGTGCATTAGAAGAGTGGCCCGGAACGGCGGTGCAGAACAAGTCCATCCTGGGTTGGGAGGATTTGAAATCCTGTTTATTGAATTATAAAGAACCTTAAAGGATAAAGGATATTGAAGTAGGGGATTTTAATGCTTTGTGGTATTTGGGGGGAGGGGGAAGGGGGGGGGGATGGAGTGATTCGATCACAACAAATCATTTAAAAAGTATTTTGTGGGGTAAAAAAAATGCCACCGGTTGGTTTCCCAGGCAAGGGAGTGGGACTGAGGATGGAGGGTTGGTTGAAAAACAGGTGGCGCTGATATCCATATTGATCCACAATCTGATCCACACAGAGCACACGTTCACCCTCCAATCATACAGATAAGTTAAAGGTGAAGCCTGAGGGCTCCACAGATGCTCTGTTAATGGAAGAAGTTGTACGACGTGGGGAAAGTTTGGGGTTATGTGAATGCAGGGAGGCAAGCGCAGTGGGAGGCGCATCTTCTGCGCGTCGCTCCCAGCTGTGCTTCAGTGGGACTGGGGGTGGAAGAAAGGGCCCAAAGGGACCCAAAGCCCTCAAACCACCACTCTGCCTTGGGCTGCTGTGTCCTCTCCATTTCAGGGTCGCCCGCGGGTCCCAGGTTTGCCATTGGGATGGAGGGGGGGACCGTGGTTCCAAAGCGGCCGCGATGTCTGTGATAACTTATGCTGCTCTGGTCCCTAAGAGGATTGGGCAGATTAAATGAAATCATGAGACACGCTATGCAAATTACATCCCAAATCAGATTGTCTGTTGGGGATTAGGGCTAAAATATTGGAAGCTGTAAACTTTTTCCTTGCCTGGTCCAAAGGGTGCACCTACCAGATGAGGTGGGGGACACTGGATCTCCTTGGCACTTTCAGGGCTGATGTCTGACCATACAGAATGCACCCCTCTGATGCTTCAGCTGGACATTGTGGTTTCTGCACCTTTGCCACTTCTTGCTGATTTTCCCTAAATTTCCTGGGTAATCTCTAGCTTGTAGCTCCCATTCTGCTCGGGCTCTTAGCAGCTCCTCACACTTGGGACCAGGATGGAAATCTGTTCAGTCTCCAAAGCACTGCACCTGGAAGTGGGTGCAGCAAAGCAAAGGGAAAGGAACGTGGCTTTGTTATGGAGCTGACAGAATCACAGAACGGTTGAGGTTGGAAGGGACCCACGGGGGCTGGAAAGGATATGGGGCAGCCCTGTGGGTGCTCACTATGCAAAGAATGGTTCCCATTTTGGAGCAGCCACTTCATCTGCAATTCAGGGCTGTTCCCATGAGGACTCCAGTAACAGAAATGCTGAGTCACATCTTGAAGCAGTGATGGAGCACCTGGTGCTCAGGCAGGACCAACCCAGAGCAGCTCAGGTGCATCCAATTCACCTGGGTGACAAGAAGGGGTGGAGTCAGGATCCACCCCTTCCCAGCCCTCATTTAAGTGTTGGCAGTGGAGGTGAGGGTGTTGTGCTGGAGATTCCTGCCTGTCTGAGGTCTTCTAAAGGTAGGACAACTTTTTTCCTTTGTTTTTGCATCTGTGGTTGCTTTGTTTGGGCTTGTTCTCATTTGGGAATTTGTCACCCTGTTGTTACTGCTGTGTTTTCCATTGCATTATAGTATTGTATTATTGCTTCTTGGTGCATGTCCCAAAGCCCCACTTGCTCCCTAGCACTGAAGCTCTACTCTGTCAGCTCCCCACATCAGCCCCATCTGATGGGATTCTTTGAAGGCAGAGGGCATGGTAGGACATGGTAGGACACAGCAGGGTGGAGTGGGACAGCCAGGGCATCCCCACCGCAGCCAGTGTCACAAGGCACTGCATGCAGTATGGGCTGCACCAGGCTCGGCCCCTTGGCTCAGCACTCAGTGTTTTCTTTTCAACTTTTCCAGCCTGCTTCAATTTGTTTTCTGTTAAAATCAGCTCTGGTGCCTGCGCAGTTTGTTGATCAAAGCAGAATGTGTTGGCTGACATTGAAATGCTTCCAAAAGCTGGGGGGAGGGGGTACGCCGCTTCCCTGTAAACCCATTGGAAAAATGACCCAAGTGGGGGCTGGCTGGAGCTGGGCTGGAGGTGCTGCCCCTTGCTGAGACCCAGAGCCATCATCATCACAACCAATTAAATCTCTGCTGAGGCGTGCACGTGCTCTGAGCTCGCCCCTTCTGTGCATTTCAGCCCTGTGCCTTCAATGCTGCATGAAGAAAGGAGGCTTGAAGGGGCGAGGAGACCGCATCTGAGCGGCTCAGCCATGGGATTAGGCAATGTTTGTGGCCACAGCTGAAGGCCTCTGAAGGCAGATGTAGGAGCTGGCACCACCTCGCTGCTTTATTTGGGTTTTTGATCCATTCCTGGAATGTAAATTAAAGCAGACGGAAAACATATGGGGTCAAATCCTGCTGCTGGGTTGGTGGGTGTCCATCCTCCTGGCTCTGGCTTCAAGGGGGGGTTGAGTGAGGTGGGGAGTGGGGCCTAGAGACCCCCAATGAGCCCTCTATGAGAACAGGATCCTCCGTGTCCAGTGGTGCCAGAAGAGCTGGCTGGGCTTGGGATGAAATAGTGCAGGAATCGGGGCAGGGAGCTGCTTTGAACTCTGGAAAGCAAGTCCTTGGCCTCAGTGGCCTCATAGGATCCAGGCTGTGACCTTTGCATCCTGAGAAACCTCAGCTGGATCCATGGAGGAGGAGGCTGTTGGGGTGGCCTTCCATAGCTGTGGTGACTTGGGCTGAGCAGAATGGAACCAGAGAGCTGAGCTGTCTCTCCCCATTAGCACAGCTGCAGCATCCCGAGGGTGTGACATAAGAGATGGAAGTTGTCAGGAGAGCCACACACCTCCAGCATCCTCCAGAGCGTGTGTATGGAGCTGCCACTCAATAAATAATACAGGATTGAGATGCAGGGAAGCGCTGTGCTCAGGTACTGAAGCGTGGTGCTCAGCAGCACCTGGCACTCCTCCCAGATTTTCTGTGATGTCTGCAATCCAATCATCCCTCAGCCATGGGCTATTAACGCTTAGGAGGAGAAAATCTCTTTTTCTTTTTCCTCCCCAAACGGAGTGCTGGAGACCCAGATTGCTGCCCAATATCCTGGGCCGGGGAGGGGAAAGCATCTCTGGGACAGAGGAGCCCAGACCGGTGTTAATCTTTGGCAGAAGAGTCCCTGCACCACTTCCTTGCTTGGACCAAGCAGCAGCATTGGGCTGGGGGTTACATTCAGTGCTCTGTGTTCCCCGCTGCCAGGCTGTGATCTGCTGATGCTCTGTGTGGTAATTAATGCACTGCTAATGGGATTTCCAGGGCCTGGAGCTGAGGGGCAGTGGCTGCAGCATGGGAAGGGATGTGGGCTTTGCCCATGTTCCCCCAGCACAGCTCTGCACCCGATGCCATGATGCTGATAGCGATGGGCACCGCTTTTCCCCTTCTCCAAAACCCCACTGCCCCTCTCCATGAATGCCTTCCCTCCTTTTTGGTCACCTAATTCAGCAGAGGGGATTAAAGCATAACTCCCTGAATGCAGGGACTGCAGCAAGCCATGGTTTCCCCCATGTTCCTGCTGGAGCCCAGCATCTCTCCAGCCCCTCTCCCAATTACTCCCAGGGTCAGATCATGGCTTCTGGTACATCTTGCAAACTGAAGGGGGAAGGTTGAGAAGAATTTTTTTATTTTATTATCATAGATTAATCATCACAAGGGGAGCACGAAGGGTAGGTCATAGTGATGGAGGTTTGAACTAAACTTCGAGCCCCTAAGCCTAATGAGATTAGAGTGCGTGTAGCTCAGTGCCAGGTTAAAAGGTTGTGGTGGCTGCCACCCCTATGGGAGCACCTGGTGCTGCCTTCCTGAGAGCTCCCAGGGGGATTGCAGAGGAGGAGTGTGAGGTGCAGCTCAGAGCAGGGCCTGCTCCTGCCTCGGTGTGGGGCTGTCGTGGTGTTTGGCTCATGGCAGTGTTCTCAGAGCAGGGCCGGATGCAGAGGGGCCCCATAGGAGGCAGAAAGTCTCTTTGGGGTGAAACGCATTGCAGCACAGGGCTGAGCTTTGGGTGAAGTCCTCTGTGTCCATGCAGCCCCCCCTGCACTGATGTTTAGGGTGCTTTACCGCCCCGATGAGCAGCAGCAGCAGCACGGATGGAGACGGCAGCTCCGTCCAACTGTGTGTGCCCAACGCCTCCCAAAAAGCCCCCAGTGACTCCATCTCTTCATTTGTTTCCATCATTCAGTGTGAAATCCTATCGCTTCCATCAGACAGAGCTGTGAAGAAGGAATTCTCATTCACCCGAGTGCCCAGCACCCCTGCCTTACACAACCACACTGCTTGCCTGGAGGGTCGATGCCCCCCTTCCTCTTAACACACAGGAAATGGGGCTCCGTTTCATTTCTCCTTTCCATTTTCGCTTTTCCTTTCCAAGGATGCACGCTGCTCCACCTACCCCCTGTAACCCGGGCTGCCCTGGGGGATTTACAGCCTCCATCCAGTTTTATTGTTGATACAGATCTTTATCTGCCCCAGGCTTATAGCTGACATTTAAATTACACTGCAAACAATGAATCAATATTTATGGATTACCGGTCCAATACATTCACCCGACGAGTTGTTATGGGATTCGGTCTCCCAGCAAACAGGACAATGAGGTCAAGGTCAAGGCTTTGTCTGATGAGAAATAGGCGCAGACAGGAGCTGCCAGCCTGATATTGACTGCCTAATAGGAATGCATTTATGTTGGTCATTTAGCTGCACGTATTGAGCTCTTTGTTAATTTTCCCATTCTTGTCATTTTCCTGCTGATAATTGTTCATAATTTAAAGCCCTGAGCCCGGAGTGCTTCCCCTGCCCGTAGCAACGCAGGAGCAGTGGTGCCCATGAGGAGCAGTGTGCACGCTCATACTTGTGCTCACGCTCTTGTGTAATCCTGGTGCATGTGACACTTGGCTTATCTGCTGCCTTGGAGCAGAAATGATGCTATTTGCTATCCTGTTTGTACTTCTGTGCCACTTGGCAACTTATAAACACTGATTCATGACATTGTGCGTGGCCATTGGAAAGCAGGGGGAGATTATTGCTTTGAGAGGGCTGCAATTTGCTAAACCCCAGCTCCTGGCTTCCCGGGGCTGCACAGCACTGCCAGCTGAGCACAAACAAGGTCAGTGTGCACTCACTGTTCCCACGCTGCGCCTCCAGACATGTGCATGAGGAGGTGAGCAGCCAAGGTCATGAGGCAGGAAAATAAGAGCAGCTCCACTGGCTGGGAGCTGCTTCTGCATGCCACGGGGCTGCTCCCTGTGTTTTGTATCTCAGGGCTGCTCCTCACGTGCCATGGTGCTGCTCCCTGCATTGTGCATCTTTGGGCTGCTCCCTGCATGCACTGCAATGCTGCTCCCTGCACTGTGCACCACGGGGTTGCTCCATGCATTGTGCATCTTGGGGCTGCTGCCTGCATGCTATGGGGCTGCTCCCTGTGTTTTGCACCATGGGGTTGCTCCTTGCATAGTGCATCTTTTCGGAGCTGCTCCTTGCGTCGTGCACCATGGAGTCACTCCCTGCTTTGTGCATCTTAAGAGGGCTGCTCCTTGCCTGCTACGGAGCTGCAGCAGGCAGCATGCATGCCATGGGGGGTTGCATCAGTTCAGGGGGCACAAAGCTGCAGCAGAAGATCGGTTCCCCATGATATTAAATCAAAGCAAAGTGGCACAGTGCGACGCGCCGGCTTTGCCCCCTGGACCCCCCCCTTCCCCCCCCAGCCGCATGGTGGTGGGGCCGTGGCAATGCAGGAAGGGGGCTGTGCTGCTCGCGGCTCGGCTTTTAAAGGCTGTGTCTTTTAATGGCTGTTTATCCCTCTCTTCGCCGCCGGATGAGAAGTTGAAGGCCTAAATGAGTTTTGTCCTCTCCCATTCGTTTATTTACATTATAATAATCCCGCGTCTGCGAACTGTGTCCATTATTCTTTCCTTTTGGCAAGCCGAGGGCCCTTTGTTCCTCGCCAGCGCACAGAAGCGCAATATAGGTGAGGTGGAGGACCTTCTTAATCCCCCGACGTAACGAGCGCTCCCCGCAGACAGAGCAGTGCTGCGGGTGCAGCTCAGGGTCCGGGGCGTTCCTTCTGTCCCTCCGAGGGTCCTCATCTGACAACGAGAGGCCAAAGGACTCGAAAGGACCCGAAAGGGCCGCCGGGTCCCCGGGAGCGGCACCGGGAGAGGTCGGAGACTGAGACCGCAGTGGGGAGAAAAGCCCTTCGAAGGGCTGCTATGAGCCCCAAATGAGGATGGAACTCAAACGACACGAAGGAATAATCCTTCGCTCGGCCCTGAAAGGATTATTCTAATTACTTTGATTATTATAGATCAGACAGATTTGTTTTATTTTTTTTCTCTCTCCCCCCCCCCTCTTTCCCGGCGTGAGTAAAGCGACCCAGCAGCACAAATCCGCGCTGGGAACTGCGGAACGCCTTAAGTAAACAGCGGGAACAAACGGGGCAGTGTGACGGGGGGGGGTTGACGGGGGGGGTTGGGGGGGGGGGTTGGGGGGCGGCCCTTTGTGCCGCTCCGTGCGGGAACTGCGCCCTGAAATCAGAGCTCCGCGCTGCGCGGAGTCGGGGGGGGGGGGGAACGGGGGGGGGCCGCGGCTGCGCTCCTTTCACATGCAAATGGAGTGGTTGTCTCCTTTATCTCGCGGCAGGATGGCGGTGTCAAGCTGGGCCCGGCTGAATAAAGCGGAGAATTTATGCTTTATTGAGATCTATTTTGTTCGCTCGGCCCCGCTCCGCGTGCGGGGGGAGCACAGATGGTCCCTCCCGACCGCTATTTATCAGCCCGGCAAAAGCTCCCTCCGCGTCATGCTCCGCAGCAATTCATTGAAGGGCTCTGTTTGTTTCTGCTGATGAGGACTGTTAATTTGCGCAGCAGTCTCATTAGGCCTAAACCACCAATTAATTTCTTTTGTTCTCATTAAATGCCTGATTCCGAAACATTGCAGCTCGGCGGCGGGTGCAGGGATGCAGCCGCTGAGGGCGGCCGTGCAGTGACTGCAGCAGGGCGGGTCCTTGCATGCAGGGCAGCTTGTTGCATAAAGCAAGTTGTTGCATGCAGAGCAGGCTGTTGCGTGCATGTGCATGCCATTGCACGCGTGCAGGCAGCTGCGTGCTGTCCAGAGCATTGGATGTGTGCAAGGCCTTGCATTCCTGCAGCTGTGTGCAGACCAAACTATTGCATCTGTTTCAGGTCGTTGCATGTGTGCAGGTCATTTCATGAAGTCCGGGCCGTTGCATGTTTGCAGCTCACTGCATGCAGTCTGGATGTATGTAAGCTGTTCCGTGCAGATCAGGCTACAGCACATGTGCAAGTCCTTGCATGTGTACAAGCCATTGCATGCATGCAGACCAGGCCATTGCAGGTGTGTAGGTAGCTGCACGCACAGCAGGTCATTAATTGCATGCACCCCACCAGCAGCTCTCTGCTCTGCCATTACCAACATGGGTGCCACACGGGGCTGCACTGCACGCTCTCCAAGCAGGCTGGCCCGAACAAAGCCCTCTGCAATCATTTCAGCATGTCACAAATGAGAGGTTGGTGTCTGTGCTCCATTATGGTTTTATCTGATGATGGGTGTGTGCGGGCCAAGAATATCTTGTGGCTTGTGTTGTGCTGCACAGCCACACAATGTGCAGCCGCTCTGAAGAGCCCTTGACTGTCTCTCAGCAATTTATGCCAGAAAGTGCAGCTTTTGTCTGTGGGCGCTGCAAGGGCAGCTCCTTCCCCTTGTCTGACATTTCTCCATTCAGGCTTGCTTTGGAGAATAAAGCACCCAAGTGGGGAGGAAGGGGGGGGGGGGGAAGGTTGAACAAAATGGTCTTTTCACAAAATAAAGAAAGAAAAAAAACTGAAGAAAAAAATGGCACAAGGATGAGTTCCCCAAATGCCTGCTGCAATCACACTGCTTTGCTGCTGGAATTCCTTTCCTCTTGGTCCATAGGTACGTGTTTGGGCATCGCTGCTCCTTCCATGTGGGATCTAGAGGGTTGCAGCAGTGCTGAGCTCACCCTTTGCCTTCCCCTCCTTTCTCCCAGCGGCACTGACTGCACTTTGCTGCATAAATACTTTCTTCCCTTTCCAGCACTCACTTCTGTTCTTTTCCCGGCAGCTGGAAGAGCTGATGTGCAGAGATAAAACAGGAGAGGGGGGAACACAGCACTGCCCTGTCAGCCCATGAGCCCAGCAGTTGCCCTTTGTCTCACCGTGGCTGCAGACACTGATTTTACCCCTCATTCTCAGCCCTGCACCGTTTTGCTGGATGCTGTTGCCACCTGCTTGGTGCTATCCTCAGGGGGGTGTGGAGGGTGGGATGGGGCTCTGGCCCAGCCTGCTGCCAGGGAAGGTCGGGTAATGGTTCAAAAGCATCCAGCCCAGTTCAGCACTGTGTTTGTGGGGTTGGCCGGGATGTATGGTGTCAGCATGGCTGGGTAGTGAGCAAATAGGTGCTGGGGGAATCCAGCTGGGATGGGGTCAGCAGTGCTGCAGCTCAGCACCCATCCCAGCACAACACCCATCACTGCTCAGCACCCGTTGCATCTCAGCGCCCACTGATACATCTCAGCATTGCAGCACATTGCAGCACAGTGACCATTGCATCCCAGCACCCAGCACAGCACACCGAGGACAGCACAGTGCCCATCACAGCTCAGCAATGGTGAGGCTGAAAGAAGGCTTTTTGCAGCAGGACAACCTTGGCTCGTACTGATCCTGAGCTCTTGCTAAAGCCAGGTGTTTGCAAATCAGCAGGTCTGGCTCAGGAAGTCCTAAAGCAGTCGGTGAAGGAGAACGGTTGGGCCGTTAATGTTGATTTTCAATAAGTCTTCAAACACCGAGGTGGTTCCAAAGGGCTGGGAGAAAGCTAATGTTGTGCTGGTATTTCCAAAGGGCAACCAAGATGACCCAGGTAATTACAGGGCTGTCAGCCTGACATCGATCCCGGGAGAAATAATGGAGCGGCTGATACGGGACTCAATTAATAGAGAGTTGGAGGAGTACAGTGCAATTGATGCCAATCAGAGTGGATTTACGGAAAGCAGCCCTTGTTCAGCTCCCGTGGTATCTCTGTGGTAAGATCACCAGTTTGATGCCACCAAATGCTTGTGCACGAGGCCCCAGCTCTGCACGATGCAAAATGTTGCACGGAGATGCAGAGCTGCTCCCACAGGGACAGCAGGGTCCCAGCCAGGTGCTTGGGTGCTGGCAGATGGGACACAGCCATCAGGGACCTGCAGGAGTGATGGACATCTCTGCTGGTGGCAGTGGGTGATACGCAGGTGAAAGGGACGATGCACAAGGGCAGGGTGAGCCGTGGCTGCTGCTGGCATATAGAACATGGGGGGGGATTTGGAAATGGGGATTTGGTGTATCGTCCTGGCAGTGCCCAGCATGCACTGCTGGGGAACCTTCATGTCGGGTCTGAAGCAGGTTATGAGGATGTCACCAATGATCTGAACTGTCCCTAAAAATTTACAGTTGGGACAAAATGCAAAGGGGAGGATGGGGGGGGGGGGGGGGGGGGGGAAGGGGAATCTGTGAGTTTTCAGCTGAGCCTCTCCATCCATTAAAGAGATTTGCTTCTGAGGTTGGTCCGCAAAGCTGTACGCTGGAATTTTGTGCTCACAAAGGGAGGATCACAGGGATGTGTGTTGGGAGAGGAGTAGAGACAACGGTGTGTTGTGGGCAGCAGTGTGCAAAGCGGACCCAGGCAGCACGGCCAAACCCATGTTTGCTAAACCCAAAGCCTCACATCGGGCAGTAACTCCTTGAATGCACCACCAAAACCCAACGCTGCTGTTGCTTTCTGCCTGACTTGCACCAATGAGCAATGCCCACAGCGCTCTGCATGCAGCCCGTGCACTGCAGGGGAGGGAAGGCAGCCCTGCTCCTCCTTGCACCTTTCCATGTTTAATAACACACCTGCAGAGGTCAGACCCATAGCTTACATCATCTCAGCACCAGAGTGTTCCAAGGACGCATCCCCGCTGTGCTCTGCTCTAATTGGTGCCCATAAACACTGCATCCATCAGTGCTGTGAGCTCCCCCAGATAGGCTGCGCCGGGGGATAATATATTTATCTGCAAGGAAGGTATAAGGCCACAAGTCCAAAGCTACAAATCCTCACAAGTGAGTATTAATGGATTATGCCTCTGCAATCCATCGCTTGTTCTGGTTATACAACAAAAATTGGGATAATAAAACAGCTCTTAGTGTCAAAATGTAATTAAACCGCTTCGGCGTGCCTCGAGAACAGTGCAGCTGCTTTGTGCTGCCGTAAAGCGCTGTGAAACTGCAGGGCTGTTTGCTTGGGTGCCTCGCTGAGAGCTTCTGGATGTGGCGGGGGCTCACGTGGAGGGAAACTGCTCATAGATCTGCCCTGATGTGCCTGCAGTGGGAATGGGCTCCGTTGCAGCACTGAGGGATGCTCGTGAGGCGTCCATGCAGTGGGGCTGGGGATGCCCTGGCCATGGTAGGGATGCAGTCAGTGGGCACAGGGGGGGGGGACACGACTTGGTGGTCTTGGAGGTCTTTGGACAACCTTCGTGCTCCCATGATTCTAAGCCAATGGGGTGATGGCACTGTGTGGCTGCTGCAGGGCATTCAGTGCAGAATTTGGTAAAGGCCACAGCATCCTCAGGTGTGTGTGCATGTGTGTGCATATGTATGTGTGTGTGTGTGCACGTGCAGCCCAGCACACCCCAGCTTTATCACCCACCCATCTCCTCCCCCCGGCTGTTAGGGGCTTGGCTTTTATGTGTGACAATAAAAACGTTCATTGTGGCAAAACATCGGCCGGTCAAAAATGAGGCTGGTTAATTCCAGAGGATTGTTTCATCTCAGCTCAACAGTAATAATGAATCTCTTTTACAAGATGAATTGGTGAACAGCCAGCTTCCTCCAGGGCAATTCCTGTGTAGTGTTGATCCCGCTGGAATTTACCTTGGAAAGGAAAAAAAAAAAAAAAAAAAAGAAGAAGAAAGAAAAGGTTTAAAACTATGAAATGCTCCTATTGCTAACAATGTGTTATTTAGCTCAGCCATTTACTGACTGCGTGCTGATGGGGCCAAGTCTTTTACAAAAGTGCTCACACAACACTTTTCTCCGGAGCCAGCAGCAGCCTACAAGAAATACGAGGTGCTCGCGAGCGAGTTATTATCCTCTTAGAGCCAAGAACACGATGGGCGCTCTCAGAATGCACTGAAAAATTAATGTGCTCTTGGCCTCTACCTCGGAAATGAAAAGGTCCCCACCGGAGCGCTGTGCAGTTGCTGTGCTCACTGCTCCGTGCCTGCTGAGTGTGGCTCCAACCCCCACACTGCCTTCCCCACCACTGCCAACCAGTGCCAACCATTGCCAACCAGTCGCAATTAGTGTCAGCTAGTGCCAACCAGTGCCACTCAATGCCAACCAGTGCCAACTATTGCCAACCAGTGCCACTCAATGCCAACCAGTCACAATTAGTGTCAGCTAGTGCCAACCAGTGCTGCTCAATGCCAACCAGTGCCACTCAATGCCAACCAGCGCCAACCAGTGCCACTCAATGCCAACCATTGCCAACCAGTGCCACTCAATGCCAACCAGTGCCAACCATTGCCAACCAGTCGCAACTAGTGTCAGCTAGTGCCAACCAGTGCCACTCAATGCCAACCAGTGCCAACTATTGCCAACCAGTGCCACTCAATGCCAACCAGTGCCAACCAGTGCCGGCCAGTGCCAATTAGTGCCAACCAGTTGGCTTCCCATTGGGCCGAAGCTCTGCAGGGCTTTGTGTTGTGGTGGCGGTTTGTGTTGTTGTTGTCGTTGCCTTTTTTCATTGTTTTTCTTTCCACGAGGGATTAAAGCCAAATGAGTTTTTATCTCTTTCTGCCGTTTTCCACCGGGATTCAGCGAAGCGCCGGCGCCTGAGAACAGAAAACCGATAAACATCACAACGCAGCCACTCTGAGCGCTGCTTTATCTGTGCCATTTGAAGTGATGACACCCTTCAACCAGATAAACAAAGCAACGAGGAGGGGCATGTTGTTAGATGGAGTGTGTAACGAACAGAATACTCCCTGCCACATTACAGACAATGGTAATGCACAATCATTCATTATAACTCAATTACAGTAATTAAAACTGGTGGGATGTAGAGGCAGAACAGACGAAGGGAGTAGTGCCAACAGAATTTACACTCCGTGTCATCAGCTAGCGATAACAACAGCTGATGGTGTCCCAGAGCCTCCTCCTGCCATCTGTTCCCAGAGTCGGCAGTGGGGGATGGCGTGAGTGCCACAGCAATGCGGTGTGTGGGGGCACGTTGGGGTCCTGCTGGCTGCAATGTGTGCTCACCACGGGCACCCCAGCCTGTCCCCACGGAGAGAGAAAGGGGCACCCCATCAAGAGGGCAGCACGGTGCAGATGGCACGGGCACCATCGTAGGGAGCACAGCCTGCAGTGGGCTGTTTGCACCTGGGGGGGGGAGGGCATGGCACGGCACTGTGTGGCATGGTAGCACAGAGCACAGCTTGACATGGCACAGCATGGCATGGAACAGCCCTGGAAGGCACAATATGGCACAGTGTGGTTCATTGCTGCATGAGACAGCGTAGCACGGCATGGCGTGAGAAGGGCCCAGCATGGCACAGCACAGCACAGCACAGCACAGGAAAAGAGCGTGGCATGGCATGGCTCATCACAGCATGGGGTGGCACAGCACTGCACAGCACGGCATGGAACAGCCCTGGAAGGCACAATATGGCACAGCATGACACAACTCCTCATGGCATGGGATAGCAGGCTATGATACGGCACAGTTTGTAATATGGCACCGCATGGAATGGAATGGAACAGCATGGGATGGCATGGAATGAGATAGGATGAAAGAGGATGGCGTGGTGTGGCACAGCACGGTTCATCATAGCATGGGATGGCACTGCACGGCATTGAATAGGATGGGATAAAATGGCATGGTATGGCACAGCACAGTGGAGGAAAACATGCACGGCGTGGCACAGTTTGTCACAGCATGGGGTGGCACAGCACAGCATCACATTGCACAGGAAGGCACAACGCGGCATGGCACAACAACACAACTCATCCTGGCATGGGATAGCACAGGGTGGCACAGCTTGGAATGGGATGGAACAGCGTGGGATGGGACAGCATGGCACGGCGTGGCACAGCTTGCCACAGAACAGCTTTGCTACACCTGCAGCAACACCCACTGCTGCCCTTCAGGGTCAACACACAGCATAGCAAGAGCCACGTTCCCACGGGGTGGCCATTCCCAGCCATCTCCAGCCCCCCCAGGACAGGGCACACATGGGCACTCCATCTGCACAGGGCTGTGACGCAGCGGGTGCCAGCCAGGGGTGCGGCTGGGCGGCAGCTGAGAGTCACCCCGCTTATTTCCTTCATTGTATTTTTGAAGGCAAGCTAACAACCTCTGCCCCAGCGCCAGGCCCTAAACACTGCAATTTGCTAATTATTGGTTACTCAAAGGGTAATTTCGCCTGACGGCTGCCCCAGAAAGCCAGGCTGGGGAGGAGGAGGAGCACCCAGACACAGAGCCTGCGGGAGAAGCCGATCCCAGCAAATGCACAGTGGCTGGAGGGACCCACGGGACACGGGGCAGGAGACCAGCTCAGTGTGATGCTCTGCACGGAGCCACTCCTTGTGCACGAGAGCACTGCTCACAAAAGGACAAAAGCAGAGGCAACCCAAAAGGTGCTGCGTGCTGGGGCCTCGAGCATCCCACAGTGCCCACTGCAGCGGCCTGGCACGTGGATCTGCCTGTAGGCAGAAGTCAGAGCAGCATCAGCAGTCAAGCACCAAAATATATAGATATATATGAAGAGTCCTTATGAATTTATAATACTAAAAAAAAAATTAGCGTGCGAGGCTGGAGATGCTTTAATTACAACACATGCACATCCAGTGCCTTGCTGATAACGCAAATGGAAATTGCAGAGGCAGCGCATAGCTCCAGCACCTCCTCCATCAGCACTTTGGGAAGGTTGTAGTCAAACCCAATTAATTGCAAAGGGCAGCAGTGGGCTGGGATTGCTGCGAGCGGCGCTGGGTGCCGCCGGGCCGGGCAAAAGCCTCCAGCTCTGTGCACTCCCAAATCTTACAACAAAAGATTTCTTGCAATTTTCATCTTTTAATGGTCCCCCGTGCCAGCCCCTCATTCCGCCCAGCTTCAAATCAGATTTAAATGCACTCATAACCATTTACTGCCGTACATTATCGAGAAGCCGAGCAGTTAGAGTGCAGCTCCGGCTTTTTATTTCTCCCTCGCAGCAGACTCTGTCATGTTCAATCCATCACGGGGAGAGCCCCGCAGGACGCTGCATATGTCCTGGTTCACAGGATGTGCTGGGGCTGTCGGGCACCGTGTTGGGAGGCAGAGGAACGTGCGATGTCGGCGCTGGGTGGGTTCAGAGTGCAGCGGTGGCACCGTCGCCAAGCATCACCCGGCAGTGGCACCACGCCGATGTGTCACCCAACAGCAGAAGACAAACCCCATGGTGGTGATTTCATGGCGATGGCTCCAGGCTCGCTGCGAGAAGGAAACAGCCAAGATGGGGTCGCGGCTTCGCTCAGCTCCCAGCAAAGCAGGCAATGCCACGCTGCGTCCTCAGGGAACGGCAGCGACCAAAGCATCCAGCATGGGGACACGGATGAGTTGACTGCTGGGGTCTGCATTCCATTGCACGGTTCGTTCTCCAGCAGAAATCCACGGGGCGGTGGGATCATCCTGCAGCACCCAGAGGCTGTGTCCTGGGGATGGGTCTGCTCAGAAGGGCCCCACAGCCCACGCCCCCCATGCAGGATGGCTTCTTGCTACGCTCGTTGCTTTTACTAACAAGAAAGATGGTTTATAGACACTGTGCCTCCATTTGAGCTTCGTTACATTGACTTTTTATTCTTTTTTTTTTTTTTTTTCTCTCTCTCTCTCCTTTTGTACAAAAGCCAGTTGTAGTTATTAACAGCTGTACAGGTTCTGCTACATACTTTGGTGTCAAGTGGAGAGGTCCGACTCAGCACCCCGCCGCCAGCTCTGCTACACACAGTTCCTCAGGGGGGTTAGAGGAAAACAAAGCACAAATGCAGGCAAAGCCTGGCCTGGAGGCACAGCCCAGGGGTGCTCCGAGTCCTTCCAGTGCCACACAGAGCAGAGGATGCTCCATAAGGCTGCGAGTGCAGCCCAGCACAGCACGCAGAGCTGCAGGATAGGGCTGTGCAGTCCTTTAGCTCAGCCCGACCCCTCTTCAAACCATTCCTCTGATGCAGTTTCAAAAAGCATTTTGCCCCTTTCCTCATTGGCTGATGAGCGCACAGATCGATCCCAGCTCCTCAATCCGGGCTCACACCAAGCAGCCACGCAGGGCAGCCACCCATCAGCCTGGGTTTCTTCCCTTGGGTTTTGCACAGAAAAAGGCAAAAAAGCTCAGAAGCACCAGGTTGAAGGGGAAAGGCCATTTCCCACCACAGCTCCTCTCTCTGCCCCAGCACATCTCCCCAGCAGCCACAGCGGTGCCCACATCGCCATCACCCTCCTCAGTCCTCCACTGGGTTACAACAGGGGGGAGGGGGGAAAAAAAGAAAACAATTAAAAAATAATCCATAAAAAACGTAGTATCAAAATCCTCTTCCGTACGCTACAATACAGGGTGAGCGCTTCTGCTACACAAATACTTTTATTTCCCGTTTTCTTGTTCTTTTTTTTTTTAAACCCTTTAGTACAAAATGCTGCAACGCAGGCCTGTGCGGGGATGGGTGTTGCTTCTCGGGGACCTCCAGACCAGCAGACACGAGCCCATACAGCCACAGGACCCTGCCCAAGCCCCTTCCCCCCACCACACACAAACCCTACTTGTTAGTCAACTTTGCTTTAAAAAAACTGTATTTTAAAGGTTATCAATTCTAATTCTTTACTTTCATTTGAATACAAAACACATTAAGTTGCTATTATCTTTCGTGGCTCCCTGAGCTGAATTTTAACTATGCTTTCTTTGAAATCACTCCTCGTTGCTTTATGTCCGAAGACCAAGAAGGGCTCGAGCGGATGATTCCCGGATCGTGGGCTTCCCCTTTTTCTTCAAACATACGAGCACAAAAAAAAAAAAAAAAAGGAAAAAAAGAAAATAAATCCATATAAAAACGTGATTGTGTCGCCGACGTCCGGCAGCAGCCGGGGATCCGGCTGAGCTGAGCACAGCCCCGACAGCGTCTGCACACACAACACCCAACAACGCACGGGGACCACAGGAGGAACGACTTCACCAGAGGACACTTTGCTCAGTCCGGTTACGCGCTGCACGTCCGGGTCGCATCCCAAATGGATGCAATGGGGAGGAGGAGGAAGGGATGGGGAGGGGGGGGGGACGGGGAGAAAAAAAAAAAATAATAATAATAATAAAAATTGCCACCACCAAAACCATCAGTGGAATACAATTACAGCAGACGAAAATACACACCTAGTGTACCGGGAGGGTCCCCCACCCTTCCCATGCTATGTACTAGTCCGGTATTTACAATTTTCACAAGTCTTAATGCGGGATGCACCAAAAGAAAAAAAAAAAAAAAAATGTCACGTTAAAAAAGAAGTCCTTTATAGTGCCACCAAAGCGCAGATGGAAAGAACCAGGAAACCGAAAAAAAAAAAAAAAAAGATCAAAAAAATGGAACAACAACAACAAAAAAAAATAGCCCAAAACCCTCAAACCAAACCAAAAATTCGTTCAGGGCTTCGACGTGTGTGCCATGTTTGCAGACCTCCAAATAAATCCGTGTGGGTGCCGGGCGGGCACAGAGGTGCAGCTCCAGCCAGCGATCCCATCCCAGTGCTGCCCCGAGCGCTGCTCCAGCGCCGAGCCTGCGGCACCGCCACTGCGTCCCCTTAGTAGATGACCTCGTAGACTGTGGCCTTCTTGTCCCCAGAGCCCGTGACGATGTATTTGTCATCTGCTGAAATGTCGCAGCTTAAGACCGACGAGGATTCCTTGGACTGAAGGCGGAGGAATGGGGAGAAGAGATGGAAACGGGGAGGAAAAATGAAAAGAAATAAAAAGGCAATGGATCAGTGTGGTTTCTTGATGGTGCTGTAAGAACCAGGCGGCCCCCACACCCCCAGCAAAGCAGCCCCTACCTGGAAGATGCTTGCCCCATAGGGCGTCCTCCATGCGTTGAGCAGGTTGTCCTTCCCCGTGCTCACAAACCATTTGCCTGCAGACGTGGAAACGGCATCAGCACCCAACGCAGCCAGCAGAGCCACGTGGCCAGACAGCTCCCTGCCCCAAGCTCACATCGCACACAGTTTGGGCATTGTAGGGAATTGGAGCCGTTGGAAAAGCAGGAGGTTTTCTGGAGGTGCCCGGCCCTTCGCACACCCCTCACCCCACGTGGTTCCCACAGGCAGGCAGAGCAGCACTGCTGCACAGCAGTAACGCCGTGGCACTGCCACCACTCACCGCAGTAGGCGAACTTGAGGGAGAGGACGCAGCTCTCGTGCAGGTGCAGCTGGTACTTGTCAGGCTTGGTGTGGTGCAGCACTTCCACGTTGCTGCTCTCCATGCCCACTGCCAGCCACTCGCCTGTGGGGCAGTACCCCAGCGAAAAGATCTGGGGGCACAGAACAGGTTGGCATCTGCAAGCATGCATGGCCCCGCAGCCCCCCAAGCCCTGACGCCAGGATTTGACAGTGGGAGAGCCCAGCTGGGCAGGGGAGAGGAGGTGAGCATCCACTGCCAGCTCTTCCTTCACCTCGGTGCAATTATACGCAAAGCTGCACCTGGGCATGGACTCCAGCACAAACCCAGAGCCTGCAGCCCTCTGCTTGGTTTTAATGGGACAGCTGTGCTCACAGAGCTGACAGCAAGGTCAGTGAGTCTGAGAAGCAGCAGCCTGGCAGGCTGGAAGGGACGTGGCCCTGTCCTCCTAAACATCCCCTTGCCATTTCTGATGCTGAAACATGGGGAGCCAAGAGAAGGCAGCACAGCTGGCACATCCAGAATAGGAAACCTCAGGGAAGACTGCAAGGCTGACAGAGCTCCAAGTTGTGGCTGCTATGGGCTGGAAACCACAAGGACATCCAGCTTTGCAATGCCACGTGGTACCCTATGCAAGCATTGCTTTCTTAGTAGCAGCCCAATTTTGCACCAAGCTTTGTTGAAAAAGCAACAAAAGTGGGGCTAAATCCAGAACCAGAGAGCCTTACTGCCTCAAACACTCCTGCACTGCACCCAAGGCACCTGGAACATGCACACACACAGCCAGGCAGCGGCGTGCAGGGCACCCATCCAGCAAGAAGAGCTCCATCACCACACTGAGCTCCTGCAACCCGGCCCACCGATGGACAACCCCTCCATAAGGGCTGCACGAGGCCAGGACCTTCCTGAGGGCCCTGTGCCCACCTGGGAGGTGAAGTCGTGCTGCTGCAGCTGCCGCCCTTCCCGCAGGTCCCAGGAGCGCACGGTGTTGTCCAGTCCCCCTGTCCACAGCTTCGTACCATCGTGTGAGATGTCTATGCAGCTGGCACCGTCTGTGTGGCCTTGGAATTGCCTTCGAAGAAAAAAAGATAAAAAAACAGAATAATAATTCACATCTAGAATGGCAAAACGCATGGCACAGCCCACACAGGTAGCACAGGGGACGGATGCTACGAACACACTGCGCTCGGTGTTCGTCTGCTCATGGTTCTGCTCCGCTGCAGCATCACCACGTGCACCAACACTCAGGTGGCCCCTCTGTGGCATTCCTCACCCCAAGCACGCTGGGAACCCCCCCACTCACCTGACCAGGGTCTGGTTGTGCAGGTCCCACACGGCGATGTTGCCGTCGCTGCAGCAGGAGAAGCAGACTTTGGCGTCGGGGCTGATGGCCAACGCGTAGCAGGCGGGCGCCGAGGAGGTGAGCTCAGCCTTGATGCGGGGTGTGGGGGAGGCCAGGTCCCAAATGGTGAGCGTGCTGGCCTCCCCCCCAACGATCAGCGTGCGGCCGTCGGGAAGCAGCTTGCAGGAGCGGATGTAGTTATCCCTGTTCTGCAGCAGGGAGAGAGGTGGAGATGCTGCTAGTGCAAAGGGGGCCGGTGGAAAAAGCATGGGGACGGC
This sequence comes from Tetrao urogallus, assembly GCF_951394365.1. NCBI lineage: Eukaryota > Metazoa > Chordata > Aves > Galliformes > Phasianidae > Tetrao > Tetrao urogallus. The sequence continues at coordinate 955,764 of NC_136824.1, read as the reverse complement.
TTGTGTCAAATACAGGGTGGCCAGCAGGACCAGGGAGGAACCCGGGGTTAGTCAGCCTAGAGAAGACTCAAGGGAGAGCTTACTGCTCCCTATAACAACCTCGAAGGAGGCTGCAGCGAGGCAGATTGGCCTCCTCTCTCTTCTCCCAAGCCAGAGAACAAGAGGACATGCCCTCAAGTTGCACCAGGGGAGGCTTAGTTTGGATATTAGGGAGAATTTCTTCATGACAATGGTCACAAAGGCTTAGAACTGGCTGCACAGAGAGGCAGCTGAGTCCCCATTCCTGGAGGCATTTAAATAGCACACAGACGTTGCACAGAAGGGCCTGGTTTAGTGGTAGACCTGGTGGAGGTGGAACAGCCGTTGGACGTGACAACATTAGGGCTTTTCCAACCCAGACAGAAGAAGGCTTGCTACAACAGCCCTACAAAGGCTCTCCATCACTCCTGGGGACCAGCAGCGACACAGCGCAGCTCACACGCGCTGCAGGTCCTCCCACCCCGCGCCTTACCAGGCAGTCCAGCTGAGAGATGGGGCTCTTGCTGCCCGGCTGGCTGATGTCCCAGATCTTCACGCAGCCCTTGCCACCTGTGTACACGTGCCGGGTAGGGTTGCTGATGGTGACGGCACAAACCACCTCGCCATGGCTCAGCGTGTTGATCTGCCGTGCGTGCCGGGGGATGCCGGGGCCAGCCAGGGCGTCGTGGGGAAAGGGGACTGGCTGCATCTGCCCGTCAGCGCTGACGTGAAACGAGTAAGCTCTGTCAAAGAGGAGGAAAAACACAGAGGTGAGCCCCTAAAACAGCCCTGCTGCGAACGCGGCGTGCAGCTGGCACTGAAGCCACCGCTGCTTGGCCAACCCCGAGCGGTGTGAAACCCCACAGAAAACCAAGCGGTGCTTACGGCTTCCCTCCGGGGATGGATGCCAGGCTGGTGGGCAGGCCAGGGGCCCGCATGGGCGGGTGTGGGTCGAAGCCAACCTGTTGAAAGACGTGAGGACGAGATGGGCACGGCAACTGTCAGCATCCCATCCACGAGCCCCGCAACCCCACAACCCCCCATTTGTCCTCAATATTGCTGCCTAATAGCTTAAAACGATTCCCCCTCCTCCCACACACACACCAGAAAGGGGATGGATTTGGAAATGAAACCACATTTTGGGCCTGCAAGAGTCAGCACCGGACTTGCTCACCCTCCCACATCACTCCCACATCCCTGGGACAGGCAGCCTGCACCCCAATGCAACTAAAATCCCAATCTCTGTATTAATTGCAAGCAGTTTAATTCCTATTTTGACCATTTATTTTTTTTTTATCTTGAGGTATATAAATAAGGACTTATCAGTATCAGTACTCAGGGGAAGGTGGTCATGCAGGGAGTTATGGGCAGAGCATAAGATATCCATCAACACCACGGGGCACACAGCATCCCAAGAGCGTGCACCCCAACTTCTGCAACCCGCAACCCGAGCCAACCCAAACCATGGGGAGAGGAGTCCATTTCAACCCCAACACCAAGCAGCCTCTCCCCCCATTCCCCACAAGCCCTCCCCGCGCCCACCGTGAGCGAGAAAAGGAGCTAAAAGTGCTACGTACAGCTCCAAAGCTCACCATTGGCGACCGGCCATAGGCAGCGGCGGCGGCGGCTGCAGCACTCATCTGCGGGGGGATGTTGTGCAGGCCAGCATAGGCACCAGGGCTGGTCAGAGAGCCGTTCATCTCGTGGTGCCCCATCATGGCAAACGGGGCTGCGTAGGAACCCGCGATGGAGATGGGTGTCCGCAGGGCTGAGGCTGTGGGAGGGTGAGGGATGCGGTCAGGGGATGAGGGTGATGGGTGCGCCACCCCGTTCATCCTATCCCCAGCACCCTGAGCGGGGTGAGGTCCCAGGAACCCCCCAGGAAGCTGTGGTACCCACCCAGAGGGTCCATGCCACTCGGCTTGCCGGGCATCGGCCTCAGCCCCGGGGTGCTGCTTGTCCCTGGGGTCGGGGCATCATTCCTCGGTGTGGGAGTGTTGGACTTGAGTCCAGGCGTTGACGATTTGTCGTTCTGGATGCAGAAAAAAAAAAATAAAAATCCAAAAAGAATAAAACGTAAAGGATGAAGTTCAGCTGCCAGGGGGTTTCTGGAGAGCCTCGCGGCAGGGCACAGCATGGCACATACGTGGCCCAAGTCTTTAGTCTTGGAGGAAGGAGTGCTGCTGGAGGAGGCGACCGAGGCCGGGCTGTTGGGTGCATCCCCCTTCTTCAGCCCACGAGCTTTGTCCAGGCCGTTCTCAGGCGGGGAGTGGGCCGGGCTGACCCGGGGGGTGGCAGGGTCCTGCAAGGCAGGAGAAAGCACTCGTACCCCAGCACCACCCGTGGGACCCCCGGAGCGGTGAAACCAAAACCACCCCTTGGCTCACCTCATTGGAGACGTCAACGACGAGGTCATCGCTTTTGTCACCATCGCTGTCCTGAAAGACAGCATTAAGTTACAGCCCTGCACAGCTGCAAGCCCTGGGGCTGCTCCCAAGGAGCTGAATCCCCCTACAGCACCCCCAGGGCACAGCGACAGCCTTGGCAAGATCTTGCCCAAACCCAGCCTGCCCCCACCCGTGGCGCTCCCATGCTGCACTATGCAGGCACATACAGAGGCAGCTCGCAGCCCTGAGCTGTGAGGAACCCCCCCATAGCTCACATATCGGCTCATGTTGTCCTTCTCCTCTGCTTTCCTCTTTTTGGAGTCGATGCTGTAGTCTGTGGAGCTCCGGTGCTTCTCGCTGGCTCTCAGACTTTCCGAGGGTGAAACTGAGTTATTCTGCAATAACAGTAAATGCATCTGAGTTGCATGCAAGAGGGAATGGGACTTAAGGGCACAGCCAACAGCTTTCTGCCCAGCACTGAGTCTTCAAAGCACCAATAGACTGCAAAACCCCAGCAGTGGAGCAAGATCCGTGGCCCAAACCACACGTCCTCACTGAATGTCACCTCAAGACGGGCTGCTTATGGGCACCTGAGCCTGTTTGCTACCAAAGCAGAGAAAGGGGAGGAGCTGTTTGTTGTCGAAAAGAGAAAATCCTGCTAGGAAGCAGCAGGAAATAGAGCAGCTCCCTGGCAGCTGCTGCAACCCGTGGAGGCTGCTGGTAAATACAGATGTGCCACCTACCCAACATGGTTACACCACCCGCCCCTTGAACCAATGCAGACACACCACTCATGCAACCAACACAGAGGCACCCAGCACCAGGCTGCAGCCTAACGGGGCTCTGCACGAGGATCTGAGCCTCAGGGAGCCTGCAGTCTTTGCAGAGCCATGACCTCCATCCCCAGTTTTTATTAGGGGAGCAAAGGGCAGAGCTGCCAGGAGCTGCTTTATCTCAGCTTCGGTTAAGCCAAGCTCTGCCAAGCCAAAGGCCATTCCAAACCGTTTGGAAAAGCACATCAATACACATCAATAGCCCTTTTTCCTGCAGCCCAGCACTGCGGGCAGAGCTTTGTGCACCCGCTGGGACACATCCGACACGCTGCCTTCCCCAGAACAGCCCCAACATGGGGACGGAGCAAAACATGGCAGCTCAGAGCTGTGCCAGAGCTGCGGCCCTGCAATGAGCTCCTCACAGCCACAAGGGCCACGGCCATCACCGCATCTCATCGCAGAGCCCACAGCCCCTGCTAAGCAGCCGCCTTCCTGAGCCCCTCCGCCCGCCTTTCTTCCCCGTCTGAAAGGGAGAACTAAAGCAGTTCATGTTCCTCCTCGCTACCCAATAAGCAGCTTTGGATAACACCGGGGTCTTTCTTCTCAGGCAGTCATGCTGAAAAAACCTCGCAGCTACCAGAGAATCATGTCAAGCATTTAGAGGCATCGATCCATTCAGCCTTCTGCTGGCGCGCCGCCAAGAAACTAAATATTTTTTTTATTGCTCAGGCAAGGCTAGGAAAATATGAATGACTAACGCTGATTATCGCACGCATTAAAACCTCCGCGGGGAATACCCCAGCGTTTCATTTTATAGATTGGGAACGCTCCCATCCTTCACAGCCCCCCTCCCCACGTGGGCAGGTTAACGATGCCCGATTCCCCTCTCCTCATTCAATAGGGCTTCTCTTCCCCTCCCTGCTTTCTCAAAGCCCCCCCCCCCCGCAATACGGGTGGGGGATATGGGCTGCATCCCCCCCCCACCTCAGCCCCACTACAACGGAGGGAGGGCTGTGCTGGGGGCAAAGGGAAAAAATAAATTAAAGAATCCAATCAGTGCTGGAGGTGATGGCTGCCCTCGGCCGTGGTTATTTAGCTGGTTAGTTAACTGCTTGACCTTCCGAGTCCTACTTAACGTGGCATAATAGCCCCAACCAGCCCGGCAGATTAGATGACCCAAGATAATAGAAGAGTGATCAGGAATAAAATAGCTTTCTTAATCGCCGACGGATCTTTTTACCCGCGCTGACTCGGCTGCGCCCATTCACGGCGCTCACTCAGTCGCGACCTGAGCTCAGAGCAGAGCAGTGGGGGAGGTCTGACCCCACGCATCTGGCACTGGGGGGGGACGACATCCCAGCATAGCCAGCGGGGGAATCTGGCCTGTTTCTCTCCTTTTTTCCCTAGGATCAGCCCCAAAGGTAACCCCTCGGGGCTCACACCCCTTGTTCGAAGGAGAGCTGAAACAAAACGGGCGCTCAGAAGCGGAGCTGTTGGGATGGGGAGGAGGTGCTGCACTCACCGCGCTCGAGTCCCGCTCTGCTGGCAGCGGTTGGGGTCAGAGGGCACAGCCAAAGCAAAGGGAAGAGAGAAAAATCACAGTTAGAATGGGTGCTGGAGCAGGGAAGCAGACACAGAGCCCCCCGCCGCTGCCTGCACCCACAGCACATCCAGGCTCTCCAGCATTTCCTCCACTCCCCCTCCCCTCCTCAGCCACCATTTCCCCCCTCCCCTGGTAGGACACACAGCACATGGAGGCGATGCACCGAATCACAGGGGATGGCACCGAGCTGAGGCCCTTCACCCACAAAGTCACCAACGTGGCAGTGGTGCCCACCCCCACCGCTGTGGGATGTTTGCCCGTTGATACCCGGTATCCATGGGGACTGCTGGGTTATTCAGATCAGTGCAGAGGGAGGCATGCATGCCACTGGATAATTGCTACTGGTATTTTTTTCCTCCTTCTGCAGGGAGAACAGCCCGAACGCACCTGGTGCTGCAGGGGCACCACCGGGCAAAGGGGGCCTTAATGGGAAGAGCCTGTATCTCCTCGTGCCAACACACAGATGGCTTTGCATGGAAACACTGAACCCAAGCAGCATTTTCCCCTTCCACAAAAGGCCCGTTTAGCACTCACAAGAGAAAACAGGCTAGACTGCAACTATCAGGCATCCATATAGAGCTGCTCGGGGTGACCCCAGCCTGGGAGCAGGCAAAACCAAGCTCTCACCTCTGTGGTCCAGGTCGTGGTGGTTCTTCTCATCCTTGACGGCCAGGTGTGCCTGGCTGCCCAACGCGCCGAGCGCCAGCAGCCCCGAACTGCTGCCGGTGACGGGTGGGATGCCAGGGGGCTGCAGGCCAGAGGGATGCGGCGGCAGCTGGACCGGGGGCCCATGGGCGGCGTGGGAGAGGTGCTGCGCCTGGAGCTGCTGCTGCTGCAATGAGAGCAGCGGTGAGCGGGGAGAGGGCACGGCCTCAGAGACAGCAGGGCTGCATCTCCAGCTGTGCTCACGCTCCGCTCGGCCGGCTGCAAGGAGAACTGGGTTAGCAGGAGGGATTGGGGAAGGGGGGGGGGGAACGGCCCCGCGTGCCCTGCACACGTGTGTCAGTGCGGTGGTCATCCTTCGCTCAAGGCAATCCGAATTGCTGTGGCAGGTTTGCACCGTTTGGCTTTTCAGTGGAAACAAGCGTAAGTGTAAACGCTGCCCAGCATGCAGAAAATGGCTCTGCACAGAGCATCCAGCAGCTGACACTGCAGGCGACCCTTTCCCCAACCAGGCATCCAGGAGCCACGGGTACAGCCCCATCCTGTGCAGCTGGAGGTGGGCATGGCGTGGGGAGAGGAAGGGAAAAAAGGAAGAGCGTCCCTCATGCTGCTGTTTCAAGCGCCAAGAAGACAAACTGAACTGCAGCCAGTGGGTCACAGGTAGCAGGCTGCCTTCGGTGCTAGTTTCCACAAGCTGAAGGCAGGAGACAGCCCTTATCCCACTGCCAGGGCTGTGCTGCACCATGATGCCCAGGGCTCCCAGCAACCCGCTGCAGCGCAGTCTGGTGCAAACCACAGCAAGATACCAAAGAAACCCCACATGCATGGTTCTATAAGGAGGAGGCAGTGTTTGCATCAAGGATATTTCCAGCACTGCTGGGGGATGCACCGCTGTGTGCTCTGCAGAGCTGGGTGGGCCCAGCGCAGCCCCAAGAATGTAGCCCACAGCTCATAAAATGCAACAGGGAAATGCAAAGAATGGGGATCAGCCCGTGGGTGCCAAGAAAGGCCCATAAGGAGACTTCTGCACCTGCTGTGCCATCGCTGTGCATGGGGAAAGTTCACACCCAGCTCCTTGCGCGCTGCTCTGTGCACGCTGCAAACGACCAGGACCTGCTGCAGCACTGCATGGGACGCAGCTCTCTGGAAGGAAAGTCCCCTGCACAGAGGCAACCTCTCAGGTCCCACCCAGCTCCTGGCTCCAGGAGCAGCCCCATAAGGCAGCAGTGCTGATGAGGATGGAGCAGGGTGAGATCCATCCACCCCTGCCCACCTCCTGCAGCCTCATGGGAGGCCCTGGGGAGATCCACCCAGGACATGACCCGGAGTCAGACAGGAGCAAGCAGTTGCAGTTTCAGGGGGAGAAGGAGATGCATGATCCGCAAACACAGCTCCTTCCAGGCAGTGCAAAGGTCTCAGCTGTGGCAGAAGCCAGATCCAGAAGGCAATTAGACATCCACAGTGCTGGTAGAGAAAAAGCATAAGCTGCTTGGTCCTCTCCAACGCAGCTTTTTATTTTTTTGGCTTCTGCTGCACGGTGCTGCTCCATCCATGGTGCAGAGGGGGGAGCATCCTCAGGACCCAATGCCCAGAGCCATCCCCAGTGCTCCCAGCACTGCCAGATTGTGCCAACATCCCAGATCAATCCTCCCCTTCTCCGGGCAGGAGGAACAGGGCTTTCTCCAATCCCAACCTCACGGTCTTTCCACCCATTTCAGCAAGGCTGAGGCCATGGTACTTGTGCATTCCCTTGGAGAGCAGCCCTGGTGGCTTTCCAGCACTGAGATCCAACGCTTCCTCCTAGGTGGGCACAAGCAGGGACAGGGTGACCAAATCCAGGGAGCAGCAGCAGCAGCATCCCAATGGTACAGCAGGCAGATTCCATGCAGCATCAAGGCTCACAGCCCTGCTACAGCCAAACTCAGGTGGGGCACAACAAGGATGGCTCAGCCCTTTGAGCCTTTCCCTCCAATGAAGCAGAAAAACACTGGTTCTCCCTTTTTAATTAAGCTAGTGGCAAACACATCCATTCTGCGGTTCGCTGAGCTGCCTGGGATCAGCAGAGGTGTGGAAATGAGCACCAAGGCACGACGTCCTGTGATGGATCCAAAGAACACAGATAGGGCATTTTCCTCCCCTGCAGAAGCAGGAGCAGCACGGAGCTGGCGGCTCAAATCCCTCCTGGAGGACGCAGAACGGGGAAATCCTGCACAGCAGAGCGGTGGGATGCAGCAGGCCTCGGCGATGCTCCTCAGTTGAGAAGTGCCACCCTTCTCCAGCTTCCTTTCACCCCCAGAAAAGGTGGTTTTCAAACCCCGCATCAACGGGGATTTCCCAACAGCCCCCCGGGCACAGCTGCAGGAGCTCCATCACCAAAAAAAACCATCCCCAAGGCTGCAGCCCCATAGCTGGAGCTACACTGCACAGGGGTGCCTGGTGCCAGGGGTGGGGGGCTGCAAGCCCCAGCTCTGCTTGACAAAGCACCACAGGAGTCGCAGGGATGCAGGGTGATAGCAGTCCTGCTGCTTCCAGGTCGAAGCTGCTTCTTCCAGCACTGCCCCAACATAAAGGGCAGATGCAGACCAGCGCTCCGCGCTTGGACATCCCACCTGCAGCCAGCGCTCAACGTCGCCTTTAAATCCTCAGACACCACCCTGCAGCACAGTGCTGCAACGGTGCTGCAAACCCAGCGCAGGCAGGCGGCCAAATTCTGCTCCCAGAGCATCTGAGGATCAGATCCCAGCCCACACCAGGAGCCGCGATGGATGCACGGCGCGGAGACGTTCGCGCTTCCCTCCTGGGGTCTCTCGGCGTGCACCAGGCAAATATGGGTAAGATATGAAGAGGTTACGGTTGATGAGAAAGGCTGGCAAGGAGCATCTCATACGTAGAGTGTTTTTAATTGGATTATGTACATCATGCTTCATGCCTTTGTTAACCGATTTAATGGTTCACCACTTAAGTTCACCACTTGCGTTAAATTTAGTAAAGTAGTCTAATCATTTCCAGAGCTATAACCAAATCAAGGGCTCAATTTCACAGAAGCCTGAAGCAGAGGAACTGTGAGACAATGGCCTAGATGCATAAAATTAACAGTTCTTGACCTCGAAAGGGGCGAAAAAAAGGTTTGAACAATTTGATGCATTTTCTTTTCTTTTTTTTTTTTTTTTTTTTTTTTTTTTTTTTTTTTTTTTTGCATGCGTCAATCTGGTTTTCGGCACCTGCAGCAGGGCACTGGGGCAGACTGGCAGTACACCTGCAGCACCCCCAGCACTGGGCTCCCCATAGCCCTGCCTGGACATTCACATCACCAGGATCACGATTACACCAACAGAACCCGACTGTGTGGGATGGGATGCCCATCGCCATGCCCAGTCCCACCATGGGACGCCCGTTGCTGGGGGATGCTCTGGGCACACAGGGCCCAGCTCAGCTGCAACGCTCTCTTCCTCGCTGCCCCCAATTCCTGCCTCGTGCAGCTCTGTCAGGCAAAACGATTACATGGCTGGCTGCTTAACAACGGGGTGACACTCGTGTTAGCGCTGATCCAAGGAAGCAATTACCTTGAAAATGGGGGTCGCGAGCCCCGCTCATTTACCTTAATTGAATTCCAATATCTGCCTCTAGCTGCCTTGACTCCATGCTACGGCTTCGAGCAGTGAACCAAAGCAGAGCCTCCCACCCACAGCCACTCAGAGCACCCATTAAAATGGAATGATGCCTACAGAGCCCCCGGGTTCTGCAGGGTGCACAGAGCTGCGCTCCCACCGCAGCAGCAAGGAGCCAGGTTCTCCCTCCACAGCCACCCAACAGCGCAGGTTAAATGCTAACAGGTGAAGAAGCCTCCTTGTAGAGGGAGAAAAGAAGTGCAAATCACTGCTGCAAAAAACAAATGAATAATCAGCGATTTTAAAAACAGACACCCAATGCCAAAGAGCTCCCAAGGCGGGATGCCCATCAGGGATCTGCTATCCACAGTAAGCAGATCCAGCATGGGTGGCTTGCTGCACGGCCGAGGACACCGTTACACCACTCACAGAGATATGCAAACAGATTAGTCTTAAAACCCCTCGAGATCCACGTAACGCTCAAGTGGGTAAAGGTCAATGCATGGAACAGCTCTGCCACGCGTGCACCACATTTCACATCAACAGTACAGCAGAGGCAAACCCGGGCTGGGGGGCTGCGGGGAGTGGGAACCCGGCACAGTCCCAGCCTGGGGATGTGGGTGTTTGGTGCTGGGGGCTCCCGGTGCTGCACAAGTGCTGGGGATAATTGGGGAGCGGAGCCACAGCATCGCTCAGTGCCAGATCAGGGATTGGGGGACGGTCGGATTCGGGGTGCTGCCCCTCCCTGACGCCGCCCGAGCGCAGGGTTGCCTCTGGTTATGGTAAATGATAGGAATAAAAGGGGTATACACACGGTGAGAGGCAGATTGGGAAGTCCACGTACCCCGATGATAGCATTCAACTCCGTCATTGTCACTTGCTTGGCACGTTCAACAGCCTGTGCAACTTGCTGTTGGTGCTGCAGGGACAGAGGCAGGCATGTTGGGTCAGAGCATGCGGGCACCGAGCCGGGACCCCCACCCCCCCCACCCCAAGCCCCATCACCCCTGCGGGTTTTGCCCATGGGAAATGAGCCCAGGGACATCTTACCTCTTGTGACAGAAAAGGCATAATCTGTGCTAAAATGGTATTCAGCCTTTTAGCAATTTCTGTCTGAAAAAAGGGAAGAAGAAAAAGCAACGGTTAGCAGAAAGCAGCAGCCTCCTGCAATAAGCAACCATGTGCACCCCCCCCTCATAACCCATCTACACCAAGGGAAACTGCAGCTCCCAAAAGAGGCAGTGAAAGCACACCTACGTGCGCAGGGCAGGGGCTGCTCTTTCACTTTCTGGTGTTTTGGGTCCTTTCCTATCACAGGACCAAGCGTCCCCAGCAGCCTCACGCCAGCCTGAGTTTGGGAAGGAGGACAACGAAGGTCGGGATGGACTGGCAACGTGCAGATGCTTGCTGGGCACTTGGAAAGCTCCATCCCCAGCACTGCTCCGCAAGGGACTGCTGCAGGAGAAACCCCTGCACACACAAAGCACCGAGTGCCTGGTCAGCACTGAGCCGCAGCCAGAGCCACGTGGAGCCTCTGGTTTGCTCTGATCTCATCAGGATCCTTCCCCAAACCAGACCGATGCCAGAGTTGCTTTTGCCCTCCTTACATCACCCTCCAGAAATTTAACCCGTAACCATTTACACCTGTCAGCCTGACCACACTATTTAGGAGCTTAATAATAACAGCCCCGTGCTGTCAAACTGTGGTTTCTGCAACGTCTCCATTAACCCAGAATAACATTTTCGTCTGGTTAAAAACCCAGGCACAGACTTGGGGTGAGGCAGCACCGCGTGCTTCAGCCCCAGGGGTGCAACTCCTGCAGGGTCAGGGCACCCAGACCACGGCTGAGGCCCTACAGAGAGCACCCACAGGCAGAACCCTCTGGGGGGCAGCTCCCCCAGACCCATGGCAGTCCCCTGTCCCCACCCTGCTGCTGCTGTTAGAACATCCACTACTCCAACACAAGCAATTCTTAAGCAGCTATAAGGGTTCAGCCCACAGCGGCAGGCAGGAGCACCATCACATGGCTGCAAACCCTTCCCATCAGCAGAGGCACGTCTCTCCCACTGCGGTGCCTCTTCCTTTAGATTTCAGAGGGGAAAACTCTAATTCTGCATTTTGGGAGGGGGGGAAAAAAATAGCCAACTCAGTAGCTCGACGTTGCTTTGAGGAACCAGGCAGAAGCAGGGGGATAACCATGCAGCACAGACAGCCCCAGGGCCCTGCAGCCGGCACCCAGGCAGCGCCTGTTTAGGCTTCAAAGCAGCCACAGTATTTCTGGCCACTAGCTTTGCAGAAAGCATCGCTGCTCGGGTTTCACCTGCTGCTTTTCTTAGCCCTCGAGGGGGTCAAGGGAATTTGCTGGCACTCTGCTTCGAGGCAGAGGCATCTCTTTGCTGTTCCATTTGCTCCAGGTGCATTAGCTGCAGCCGGGGCCATAATGGACCTGAATGCACAGACACAGCGTGCCCTGCACTTAGGACACTCCCAGCACAGAATGGCTCCATCCAAAAAGGTAATGCTGCAAAACCCCTCCAAGCCCTTCAGTGCACCACAGCCCCACCAGTGCCTGCGCTGCCCGCTGCTCTGCCATAGGGACACCTTAATGGCTGCTTTGGCATCCATACATCGATCAGATCGTGTATAAACTGTGCCTCCATTAAATATTTATGCCTTCTGCTGATGCCCGGCGGGTCGGGACGCAGTGAGCTCTCAGTGCTGCACAGCTCCTCCAGCACCACAGGGAGCAGCTGCTGAGGGCTTCGTGCTGGTGAGCTCCAGAACAAACCCAACCTTTAGCCACAGCCATTTGGGTGCAAATGGCAGAACCTCACAACCAGCACGATGCAGAGGTCGGGGAGGAGGTGCTGGGTGCTCTCTGGGTACCACCAACCCACCCCCACTTCAGCAATCCATACTGAGAGCTCCCTCTGCTCTCTTGTCCCATTGTACCCCAGTTTCCAGCCAAGATTTGGCGCAAAGCTTCACCTCCTGCAAAGCCACTTCCCACAGGGGATCTCCAAGAAGCAAGCGGGTGCTTCTGGCCTAAGATACAATGCTTGCAGCCATGGATTTCCCCGTTCACACGAGATCCAATAACCTCCAAATACCCACTCTGCACACGTGAAGCCCCACTCATCTCTGTGAAGCGTTTAATCGGTGGCAGAAAGGGCGGCCCTGGAGCTGGGGAGGGTTTCACCCCCAGCACTGCCCTGCGCCGGGGCCCATTCACCACCGGGCAGCTCCAACCATGAAAATTCCCCATTCCCAGCACGGGGTTGCCATGGCGACCGCAGGCACCGCATCCCGCATCCCTGCCTCGGCAGCACCGCGGCACGAAGCGCCTGCTGCACCCGCAGCCGTGGGGGAGAGCAGGGACCGAACCCAGGGAGGGGGCAGGGCGGGGGCACTCAGCAGGATGCTCCAAGGAACTCAGGGACCTACGCAGGCTGGGACGCACGAGGCAGCCCCAGGCAAGGGCGAGGAGTCGGACCCGAAATCCCGACTAATCCCCATCCCATCCCTGCCAGGGCTGCGCCTCGCTGCGGGGAGCGCGGCCGGCTGGCACAACAGAGCGCACATGGATGCCGGCTGTAAATCAAACACCGACCCCCATGCCCTGAGGGCAGAGAGCGGGCAGGCGCCGGCTGCAGGCACGGTGCTAAATAGCTGTGCCCCTCTGCCCTCCCCCCTCCCCCCCAAACCTGGGCAGGGCACAGGGAGGTTAAATAACGCCGGAGGGCACAGGGAGCGGGGCTGAGAGGAGCTGCCCAAAGGTCCGAGTGGAAACGGGACGCCCCAAGGAGCGAGCCACCCCCAGTGCCATCTGAGAAAGGATTTGGGGTCGCGTCAGACCAAATCTCAACCAACTCCAGCATCAGGTGGGACAACAGCAGATCCACGAGGCTGGGCGCACGGCCCTTTTCGCCTTGGAGGCGGCACCGGTGTGCTCTTTAAAAGCACGATTTCGGTTTTCCAGCGCCATCTCAAACCCCAGCACAACAGGACGGCCAGCACCTCACGTCCCACCGCGGCTCCCAGGCAAAAGAACCACCACCTACCAACGCTGCTGGGGGAGCCCGGCGTCACCCTCACCCCAAACGCACCCAGCTCCCCAGGAAGACGCCCTGCCCCACACACCGCCCCAACCCGCACAGGGCAGAAGGCCGGGCTCAGCCCCACCTCCCGCACGGCACCAGCAGCGTCTGTTGAAGCCGGGAGATTGTCTCCGTAAGCACATGGAAATCAGGCCCTTGAGCAGCGTGGTTCTCACTCCGGCACACAATTATGGGCACTTTCAGCTGTCTACCACTATTTCAAGTGCTCTCTCCAACCGGGCTGTCAATGGCATGTTGAAAGCTATTTGTGGCTGCTATCGTTATTAGCAAAGTGGAGAGCGGCGCTGATGAGAATTAAATTCGGGGAGGGGGCGCGGAGGGCAGAGCCCCCCCAGCACGGCGGCCCGCCCTACCAGCTCCATCCGCTGCTCCCAGCGCAGGGTGCACGGGGCTCTTGGAATATTCCATAGGAGAAAGCAAAGGGGAAGCGTGGCTCGGGGATGCTCCGAAGCACCGAGAGGGCTCAGCCCCAAAACACAGCACTCCAACACCCTGCCAGCAGGTCCCCTTCCCAGCACACGCTTCTCTCGAGGAAGCACTGCACCCTCTGATCGCAGAGCTCCGGAACGAGGGGTCCCTCGGGGGGGGGCATCGAGGAACCCAAACGGAGCTCTGCCGCTCAAAGCAGAGCCCCCCAGCAGCGCCGCACCGCCGTCACTTCCCGACTATTCCCCACATACGGAGTTGCTTATGGAAGTCCCGTTATTATTACTCTTTTTTTTTTTTTTTTCCTCCTTTCTCCTCCCTTCGAAAGACACGAAACGGAGCAGAAAGGAAAAAGAAAAAAAAAAAAGCCACCACCGCAGCCGGGGCGAGGACGAAGCGCTTAATATTCAGCGCCGAAGAGATAATCTGTTATATAAGCCCCCAGCCAGACAATCCCCTTTTGCTTAAAGATGAAGTATCCATCAATGTTTGTCTCGAGCAGATGTAATCACACGCAGTCAAGTCTGGAGGGCAGGACACCGCATGAATAATTCAGGCACTTCAGTCTACTTGATTGTGTGCAGATAAACACAAGTCAACCGCTAAGCGGGTCAGCCGGGGCTGGGGGCAGCGCAGCCAGGGGGCTGCTGGGGGTCCCTGCAACGGGAGGGGAGAGCGGGGGTGCTCTGGTGCTGAGCCCCCAACCCCATTTTGCCACTGGGTTCCCCCCCGGCACCATTAGGGCGCACAGTGATGCCGCAGCACGGAGCGCAGCGGAGCAGCCCAACCCGGCCATGCAACCCCCCCCCCCCCCCCCCACCCCAATCAGCTCTCGCATGCAAGCAACCCCCGGTGCAAAACATCCGGGAAATAACAACCGCTTCCAGCGCTGCCATCGGCAGAAAAGCTCCGTGCTTCCCTGCCTTATTTCGTGCTCTATTTCAACACCTCCGTGCGCTCGCACAGGGCGAAGCCAAGACAGCCAGGAGAGAGCAAGCAACCCGAAACAGAGCACGGCAGGGGCTGGGCGCGCACCTGCTGGGATCAGCCGCAGGGAAGGCAATATTTAATAAAGAACAAACACCAAATACATTAATTAATCAACAAAAAGCAACCCTGAGCCAACGCCACCCGAGCGGCGGTCACGGCCGTTGCCCTTTTGCAGCAGGGAACAGAGCCGTGCACAGCTCAGCTTTTGCCAACGCTGCTCCGGTGCTACTGCCGAGCAGAGCGCTGCCGAGCTGCACTGCTGCCGTGCCTGCACTGCTGCCCAGCCCTGCCCTGAGTGCATCACCAGAACCGCGTCCGCCCGCCAGCGGCAGCGCCGGTAATCGGCTCTCATTGCAATAATAACTTTATTCCTTTAAGTTTCACCATCGTGTGCCCACGGCCCCGAGGCTCTTTAGCTGTAATCTTATCAAGGCGGCACACCGCACCCCGCGCCGCTTTCCCTATGGGGCAAACGCTACGGCGAGGAGAACCCCAAATCCACCGACGCAGCACCAAACATCGCTCGGTTTCCTCGGCACCGAGCGATGCACCGCCCTCGGTGCGCCCTGCAGCTCAGAGCAGGGCTGCAACCTCGGAGCAGCAGCCCCGGGATGTGCACGCAGAGCCCCGGCTGCACGCATCTCCTCTGCACGAGGTCGCTTCCCCGCAACGCTCCTTGCAAAACGCAGCCTTGCTTCCCAATGCACGCGGATCCCACCGCCCCAAACCTCGCACCGCTGCCGACCCACTGCTGCCATCAGGGCCCGTTCTGTCACTTATAAGCAGCCCAAGCAGCCCCCCCACCGGCGCTCACCTGTTTGTGCATCTCGATGTTCAGCCCGTAGGACATTTCGTAGTACTGGCAGGAGGGGAAAAGAAAGGGAAAACAACAAAGGCGGCATGAATTGGGACTGCCCGAACATCAGGGGCCGTTTGCACGGGGTTGGAGGCGCATGCAACCGGGGGAGAGGGGGGGGGGGGGGGTCGGCCCCCTGCTCCCAAGAAACGAAGTGGGGCCGGGGGGGGAGGATCGAGGCGCTGTGGGGAGAGCCAATTACTGCAGGTCCTGAGTGGCTGCGGGGGCAGACAATTGCTGGAGGGTCCCAATTGCTCGGGGGGGTTCCCCGTATCGCTTAGTAGGGGAGAGGTGCCAGAGTTGCTGGGGGTCCCAACCGTTTCAGGGGGTCCCATTGCTAAAGGGGGGGTCCCCGAGTTGCTGGGGGGGGGTGGGAAAGGGGAGCAACTGCTTAGAGGAAGGGGTCCCAATTACTAAGGGAGTGTCCCAACCGTTTGAAGGCGGGGAGTCCCCAAATCGTTCTGAAACGGAGTGGGGGGGGGGGGGGGTGTCCCTAAATGGCTCCGAGGATGAGACGGGGGGGGGGGGGGGGGTGAGGGGGGGTGAGCAGTGGTGTCCCGAACAGGACAACAGCCACAGCTTTGCGCTTTTCCGGGGGGAGGATCCCCTCAGAGCCCCCCCCCAAGAGGAAGGCACTGCTGGGGGGGGGGGGAGGAACACAACGAGGCATTCCGGTCTCGGTGCCACCCCCCCCTTCCCCCATCGCGCCCCCCCCCCCCCCCCCCCCCCC